>NC_057808.1:93415673-93438193 GCF_018294505.1 Triticum aestivum
GGGGTTACAGTTCTACCCCTGCCTTTAGGATTCTTGGCTTGGGTCTGTGTACTGAGGGTCGGGGATAGTAGAGTAACTTTGTTTCTCCCAAATAGTGGGTGCAAGCAATTTCGGGCGAGGAGGGCGTGTTTTGAAATATAGTGGGCGCCAGCAATTTCAGGCGAGGAGGCGTGTTTTCAAATATAGTGGGCGCGAGCAATTTCGGGCAAGGAGAGCGTGTTTTGTAATAGTGGGCACGAGCTATTTTGGGTGATGAGAGGGTGTTTTGCGGACCATGGTTTATAAGTTATTCGGCACATGTCATTTTGGTCTAGGAGAAGGCGCACTTGGATGAAGTAATGAACCTACCCTCGATGTACAACGGGCCAATTGATGTGTGTCCCACATAGGCCGATAATTTCGCGTCTCCCATTTATTTGCTCAGGCGAATTCCACCGAGCAGAGGGTGTTTAACATTTCGTTCAAATTTTGGGAGAACGAGCATCCACGTCTACCTTACCAAGTCGATTCGAATCAAATTTTTAAATATTAGCTTGCCACTTCTTTTTTAGATGGAGAGATGATGCTCGGGAGTAATGTGTTTTTACATGCTCGTTGCTAATGATTTACTATATGACAAATAGTTGACCCACTCAAAAAAGGGAATCAAACCCAAAATGAAATAGCTCGATTCAATGAAATAGCTCGTTCACTAGGTCAAAATAGTGAACTAAATCCAAATTGAACACCTCAATCGTGTAGCATGTTGTACAGTATTATAGTACTCCATGAACATGTTGAAAGTCAAATTAACGAACTTGTTTGATATACGCATATCTACGTTCATGTGTGGATTGTAGACAACATGTTCTCCAATTTAATTATTTGAATGCAAGTTTATATCGAAACATGGTTTATATCAGTCTTTGATGCATAAAACGCAACCTCCCCCTCTCCTGGACTCCTGCTCTCTCTCTCTCTCTCGCCGACAATCTTCAATTCTGTCGCACGCATCCAACACACAAACCTTGTTGGTACCTCTCCCTCTCTCTCCATCTCTCTCTCTCTTTGTGTGTGTGGGGGGGGGTCTTTCTAGTTCGCATGCATATATACTCCATCTATAGGTCTCTCTCGCACACTATGTATGATTCTCTAGTCCAAGCTAAATATCTTGGGTGCACTCATCGTACGCACACAAATTCCTTGGTTTGTTGCCTGTAACTCTCTCACGCACCACTCTGTCATCTCGGAGCTCTTCCCTCTCTCTCTCAAACTCTCCATCTCCCTGGGTCACACATACACATGCATATCTCACTCGCACTCGATATACCCATCTAAAACTCTATCTCTCTCCCTCATTCTCTCTCCATCTCACACGCACACACACACACACACAAAATCTCATGCCTAGCCAAGTAAGATGGTCTCTCACTCAATTGTAGGCACACGAAGTCCCCCCTATATGTATATGACTAGCTAATCTTAGTCTCCATCACAAACATGTGCATGGTCTATCTCAATTTCTCTCGAGGCATCTTTCTATCGCGCACGCACCTCGTCCCTCGATCTCCCACCCATATAGTCCCCTCACGATCTCGAGGGGGTCTCTCTATCACAAACACACCCTCTCTCCCTCCCCATACGTCCATGTTCTCCATGCGTCCCTCTCGACCTTTGTTCCTTGTTGGCCAAACCTCTATTGGACATGTGCTATAGGGGTGTCTCTCTCCGTTGCAAACAATCACGCACTAGCTATCTTCGTGTATCTCCTCACCTCGATTTTCTATCTCGGAGATTCATGTGTGATATATTTGCATAAGAAACGAACAAACACACACTCTCTTGCTCTAATTTATTGTTTGTTGTCCCTTTCACTTTCACACACATACTCTTATTGCGCACTCACTCATTCTCCTTCACACGCACTTGATCTCTCTCGACTTAGGCACTCTCTTCGGTCCATAGCATATAGATTTATTGAAAAGTCAAACATCACAAAGTTTGATCATGTACGTGGAGAAAAACATTTACATCTAGAAAGGCAAACATATACCATTAGATTCATCATGAGATGTAGCTTCGTATGATGTATCTTTGGTATTGTAGATATAAATAACATTTGCGTATACCTGGTCAATGTTTCCAAAGTTCGACTTCTGAAAAATTTATATGCACTGCATTATCGAGCGGATGGAATATCTCTTTCCCCCTCTCAGCTATCTGACGCACCACACAGCCTTATCGAGGCTCCTCTATCTCTCTCAAACTTTATATCTCCATGGTTGACACATACACATGTCTCGCTCGCGCTACATAGACCCATCTAACACTCTCTGCCCTTGTTCTCTCTCTATGTGACATGCACCCCCCTAAGTACCATAATCCCTCACTCCATCATAGACGCACGCACTGCCCCCTAAGTATGATTATCTCTCACTAGCCATCAGGAACACACGTATTGTCTCCTTCCATCCATATGTCTATCTCGATATCTCTCGGGGTATCTTCTATCGCACACACACCTTGTCACTCGATCTCCCACCCATGTAGTCCCATCATGATCTCCAGGGGATCCCTCTATGACAAACATACACTCTCTCCTCCCCATGTCTGCATTTTCTCCGTACGTCTCTCTCGACCTCTCTCCCTTGTTTGTCAGACCCCTCTTGTCCACGTGCTAGGGGTCTTTCTCTCTTGGTTGCAAACAACCACACACTATCTCCTCACCTTACTTCCGCTGTCAAAGATGCATGCGTGATATGTTTGCATAAGACACACACGCTTTTTCTCTACTTTTATCATGTGTTATCCATGTCTCTCTCACACACGCACACACACTTTTTTCAGTCGCTCTTTCTATTTCACACACACTCTCTCTAGTTAGGTACTCTCTCACGTCCATAAGCATATGGATGTTTTGAAAAGTCAAACCTCAGAAAAGTTTGACCAGGTATATGTGGAGAAAAACATTTACATCTTGAATGATCATTAGATTCATCACAACATGTACTTACTTCATACTATCATTTATCTTTGGTATTGTAGATATAAGTAATTTCTTTATAAAATTGGTCAAAGTTTCAAAAGTTTGACTCTAAAAAAATGTTGGCACTACATTATCGAACGGAGGGAGTAGCTCTTTCTCTCTCTCTGCTATCTCTCACGGGCCTCCCCTCTCACTCGAACTCTCTATACTGACGGATTATATGGTCACTATGTCAGCATACAGCTCTGTATATTGTTTAGTTGACCGGTCAACCAGCCCACATGCTGCCTTGTCAGCTCGTGTTCTCTATCTTTGTGTGTTGTCCCATGTGGCAGTGGGTGAAAATAAGTAAACTAGAGGCCCATCTGACACGCGGTGAAGTAAACAAAGTTGAAACCACTTGGGGTAGCACCCCGCACGCTAGTAAATTGAGGGCACACTTCTTCCGCGTGAAGGACGCACTCGTGCACAATTCACCACTTCGCGGCGGCATGCACAGAAGGACGCACTTGCGCACACCCAGCAGGCCAGCACACAACACACACCAGCACAGGTGTACACCAGCGTCGCTGCCGGTTGAGATGGACGGCAAGGCAGCCAACAAGCAGAGGCGGCTCGAGCCAAAACCGCATCCGGCGAGCCTGGACTTCATCAGCAGCCTCCCCGATGACATGCTGCTCGTCATGATCGGCGTCCTCCCCACCAAATCTGTCGTGTGGACCGCCCTGCTCTCCCGGCGATGGCGCCCCCTTTGGCGCCGCATCCCCCTCAACCTCACCGTCGACAGTTGCCTGTGTGAGGGAGATTGCAAACGCATGGCCGCAGTCTCCAAGATCCTCTGATCGCACCCTAGGCCAGCCAGACGCCTTGACATCTGTATGTTCAGTACCAACTGCAAGGTCCAAGCCAAGTTCGACGAGTGGTTCTTATCCCCCGCCCTAGATCAGCTCGAGGAGCTCAGCTTTGAAGCTAGAAGATGTCGCTATCTGCCGCCGTCCGCGCTCTACCTCATGCCAACGCTACACCACGCCAGCTTCAACTCTTGCTATCTTCCCCAGATTAATGCTGCGCCCGCCCTTCTTCTCCCTCAACTCAAGAAGCTCGACCTCTTCGACGTTGGCATCTCAAAGAAGGCTATGGAGCACCTGCTCCGCAGAGGTACTGCGCTCGAGTACCTTTGTCTTGAGCAGATCCACGGATTCATTAGCCTCCACATCGCCTCAACGATTCTCCGATGGATTTATGTGTCTTGCTGGCCCCACAACAAGACATAAATTGGGAAGAGATCACTCCAGCTGTTCCATGTTATGGTCATTGAGAATGCGCCTTTCCTTGAGAGATTGCTTGTATATGATCTAGAAGGTACAACAAAAATCAGGGTCATTGATGCTCCGAAATTGACAGTGTTGGTGTATTCGTCTGCCAAATTCTCCGAACTCTTTATTGGATCCGTAATCGTTCAGGTACAGCACTCATCTTCTTCTCCGTCTTCTTGAAATTCACATTTAAATTTCTTCTTGATGTATTTATGACTGTCTTCCAGAAAATGATTCTCACAAGCTTGATCTAGTCTATGCACACAGTGAAGATCTTGGCAATAAAATCTACCGGCCCCAATCTGGATCAAGTTGTTGGATTCCTTACATACTTTCCGTGCACGGACAAGCTACTCATCGAGGTGAAACTTCTTTCCTATTAGTAAACGGTAATCACAACATAGCTCAATTTTTTCGTAATTTTCCCAAATTAGGATGACAAGTGTAGTGTTCAAAACTGCATCTACGCACGGCACCCAAAGAAATGTTTTTAGTATATTTTCTCACGTGATCACCTGCATTGTTTTTTTTGTACTACTATAGTAGCCTAGGCTAGTCATAGTGGAAAGTAACTTAGACTAGTAACTCTATGGTTACCCTAAGAGTAAGTACTACCTCCGTCCTGGTTTACTCTTCCTATTTTGTAGTATCAAAATTTGACCATAGATTTAACTGACAAAATGTTAATTCATGTCACTAAAAATTATATCGTTGGATTCATATTTGAACATAATTTCAAATGGTATAATTTTTGGTGACATGCATTGGAATTTTCTTAGGTAAATCTATGGTCAAAATTTTACACTAAATACGAGGTAGTACAAAAGTGGGCTATAACGGCCCTCCACTATGAGGCCAAAACACATGCCAAATTCACTTGTGATGCATTTGGCATCGATGCCCCTCCATTGCTCACCTGGTGCCCCAATCTGGATCACCTACTTTGCTCCGGTGCCAAATTAACTCACGCAATGAAAAAACACTTGCGTGGAAGAGAGAGAGGACTGAGGCAATAAAAAAACACTTGTTTGGGAGAGTGAGAGGCTGGTGTAGTTGGTTTGATTGAGTTTTTTTATACATGTGGGTTTGTGTGCACAGCGGTGCCAACTCTCTCACATCGCGAGAGCGGTGCCAAAATCTTTTGATTTGACATCGATGCGTATTATGTGGCATACTTTTGAGAAATATGCCATCGGCCACATAGTGGAATGCAACAAATGCCCAAGCTCTTCACGTGCTCCTAGGTAAATGAGAGGAAAGAGAAAGAGAGAGTGAAAAAATATCACTAGCCAGCCAACCCTATCGTATGAGCGAATGATATTGGTACCTCTTGATGAGATGGCAATCTTATACAACTAGCTGCTCCAATATGTTCTCTTCTTTTGCAAATAAAAAAAACCCGAAAGTGAAAAATGTGCTGCACTATAACAATCTCATAGAATGCCTTGATCTCCATCTTACAGAAATTGATTTGATCGACTACCGAGGCAGCACATCTAAGATTAAATTGGCCAGGCTCTTTGTTCTGGAGGCAAGTGTGCTCAAGGTAATGAGGTTTGGCGTTCTGTAGCGCAACAATGAATGGCGTGCTGATCACCGCGGGGTCTAAGCCTAAATGACAAAGTCTCCGCAGAAGCTGAATTTGTTTTTGAAACATCAAGTGGCCAGAGACTTGAAAATTTATTAGCCCATTAGTGACTTGTCAGGGCGGTGGATTTTAGTTTGTACGATAATGCTGCATCCACCTAAAGTAACAAAAGTTCTTACATAAACTTCCTGGTAATTCCCTCTTCGTAGGTGCAGCATTACTCCTAACATTTGTAATATCAGTTTGAAACTTGTAATATTGCTGTGTCCTATTCCTGCGTTTTCAAAACCTGCAAATCAAAGAGGTCCTGAGTTGGTGATGATGTTGTGCCTGCCATCTTTCACCAATAGCCGTCAGATCTAGATCTGACACATACAAACCAAACTTCTACAGTTTTGCAAAAAGATGCCCGCACTTGTTCCCTATTTACAAACAACTCCTCGTCTCTCACAATCAGCCTTATCTCCTCCCCACCACATCTAGAAGGCCATAGAAAAATCTAGCGCGATGGTCACTGCCGGCGCCGTCCACCCCCAATCTTGGTGTTCCGTGCAATGCACGGGCATCTACGCACGGGAAATTATGTCAAACATGGCTAGTTGTAAGTAGGCTAGCTCTACAGCCATGATGATAGTGACTGTAGACGGTGAGGCTGACTATGGTATGCCGAACACGGCGCCTACACTCAGGTGTCATCACCGGCGTAGGGTCTTGTTACTTCACTGTGAGGAGCATCACGTAATAATTTGACCAACGGGTAGTACAATGCTACTACATTGTCAGTACTACTAGTAGTACTAGCATCACCGTCTGGATTTAGTAGTACTACCCGTCCATCTGGATTTAGTATTTGACTAGCAATATCTAGTAATGCATGTCACAAAAAATGTACTACTCCCTCTATAAATAAATACATGGTGTATTGTTTTATTCCTTCCGGTAGATAGCTCAAATCTGAAGTCTCATCAATCAGACTACTATTGTACTCACCGAGCGCTCAGCTTTGTAAGCTACCAACAAAAAATTGCAATCAAAGACTACTATTGTACTCCCTCCGTACTGGTGCATTAGTCACGTTACGAAAACCATAAAGTAATCCCCAAAATTTTAGGCGTGGTATATTAACTACCCACCTTGTTCCCTGTTTTTTGCCACGAAAAAAGAAATCACCCAATACGAGACATGGGGTGTGTATGCATCCAATGAATTGAGACTACTCCCTCTGTCTAGGTGTATAAGTCATCTTAGAGCAAGTGAAAAAGAGTAGTGGGCTCTCATGCAAGAGCCGAGCTATATGCGGATTCCTAGGCCGATACAATAAATATGAAGAAAGAGAGAGAGAAGATGAGAAAAAGTAGTACTCTTATAGCCAGCCTTATAGCTAACCTTATTGTATGAGTGGCTACAAGTGATGGCTCTATATGACATGGCAACATCATATAGCCAGCGGCTGGCTATACTATTAACCATGCTCTTAGGTTGTGCACCGTGACCAAGAGGAAGGGGAATGCGAGAGAACTTAATGTCTTTTTGCTAATTAATAGCATTACATGCAATGAACTAACCACAGCATGTCATGTTTGGTAGTCTCAAGTCATTGAAAGCATGCACGGCCCACATCTCTCATTGGTTGATATGTCACGAACTAAGAAACGAGGAGGGAATTAATGTACCATGCCTAAGTGTTTTAAGATTATTTGGTTTTCGTAAGGTGACTTACACAACATTTTTGGTTACATGCATTAACATTTTATTAGTTAAATCAAAGGTCAAAACTTGGCGCAAAATGCAAAGGGGACCAATAAACCAGTAAACATCAAAGTTCTCTCGTCTGGCCCCAACTAGAGGTCCGGTGAGATGACTATATTGCACCGGCACGGAGGGGGACGCAGCTTCATTGACTTACTGCACCTGCCTTTGGGTGTATGAAACCTGGGCCCAACAGGTGGCTGGCTCGCCTGTCACACAGCCAAAGGCAGGTGCAGTACAGGGCCGAGGAGTAGATGGCCAACACACACGTGAATGCAACGCAGTCTGCACTTCTCATATAAAGGCTCCCCGCTAGTCCAATCTATGAAATCCTATGCACCTACACACCCTAACCAAGGGCAAGAGTGATCACTCCAGTCGCAAGATCAGTTGACTAGAAGCTAGACCCATGGAGGCGATGAACGCGAGCATCACCCGACTGTGCCAGATGGTCCATGACACCGGCCTGCGGCCTAGCACCGAGGAATGTCTCCAGGTCGTGCTTGAGGCCGCCAGGGCGAGGGGCCGCTTGGATGACAGCTTCGTCTCCTTGTTCGAGGAGGTCCTCGTCAGCTTCCTCGACAAGTTCACCGTTGTCAAGAAGCTCACAGATGACCTTGACGTATGCCTCCAGCCCACGCGCCTAGGCTCGGCAATGCCCGCCAAGCTCAACGGCCTCTATGGTGACAACCTCTTCAACGCACTGGTGGCCCTGCAACTGCCCGCCGTTGCGCCAGAGAGTGTCCACCTCGAGGTCGTGCTCGCCGCGCAGCGCCTGGTGCAGCAAGACACCGTGGACATAATCACCCACGTCTACGCGCAAATCGTCCACAAGGACTACTACGTGCCAGAGGAGGATGATAGGTCGCCGGCCTTCTTGGACCGTAGGGCAACTTTGGACGGCATTGCTCAGAAGCACGTTGAGCTCGCCGCCAACGCCGCTGCTCCTCACACGTCGGTTGGGGACCCGGCGCACTAGGGCGTGAGGATGTCGCTGATGGATCCATATGTATCTTTATCTTTCCACCAAATCAATGTAGTAGTATATGGTACTACTAGTAATTATCTTACCTTTCGCATCAATTTCATAATTTTCGTACGTACTCCATGCATGAACCGCGCCAGAACCAAACTTCTCATTACTCTAGGGAAAATCGTTATTTCTATCTATCGGCCGCGCCATGGAGCAGAACCAAATTTTACAAGTTACAAGTTCAAAAGAAAAAGCCTGTCGTGTTCGTGTCGCACCCCCACACGGTTGGTCCGGCACGCCTCTCAAGGGGGAATGTGTGCTGTGTTGCATTTTCACTTACAAGTGGGACCGCAGTTGAGCAAACCGACTATCGGTAAACCCCCACCCCGCCCACCGCGTGATGGCTGAGAAAACAGGAGGGAGAAGAGATGGATGTAGCACAGACTCTGAGAAAATTGGTGCCAGATGAGACTCGTGTGGGTGGCGTGTGCCGTACTGCTAGACGTGAATGCTATGCCACCCCACTATATCGAGCCTATATCGAGGTGCTGGTTACGTAGAGCAAATTTCCTAGAGTCCGTGCTCAACCCTCCTCTATCTCTCTTCTCAGCCAGCCAGCAGACGCGCGGAGCCCATCGTCTATTTGCTCAGATGTGCTCCCACATGTCAATGAAAGCGCAAGAGGACCCACTGAACCTGCACATCTTTCACCTCGATGTGCTGGTGATGAAAAACAAATCCAATAAAGATCTTCGGTGGCTACTTTCGGAGTTACTCAAGAGTAGTAAGATTCTATTTATATTTTAACCCAAGATGCACATCACATGGCTTCAACTAGCACTCCATTTTATTGCATGACACGACCTGGATGCTGGATGTCCCACGTGTCGGCAAAAGGAGGAAGAACTCGACCATATCTTCTCCACATTTAGACCGGAGGAGTAGGAAACACGGCAAGCCATGTGCCTACATCATACTACGTACAAGCCCACCTCACGCAGTCATGCTATCACCATATTTCTCGGCCTCCATGCGACACCTAGCTCTAGTTGATCTAACTAGAACTGACTATTGCGCTAGCATACTCCAATAATTGTTGGCTCTATGTGATGTGGCAACTTCATATAACCGGATGCTGGCTATACTACTACGACACTAACACTCCAAGAAGTGAGTCGAAAACCATTCATAAATTACATATACGTATACGTAGAGATAGTGCAGCAGTTTTGGAAGTTTGAACCCAAACATCAGAATGCAATTTCTACTGGACTCATCCGAGGACCTAGGATGATGGGATTCGCAGCTACAGTAAAAACACCCGCCCAACGCGCGAAGCATGTGAATCTAGTACAAATAGTAGTACTATTGTTGACTAGTTGACTAGTACGCAGGCACGTGCCAAGCACGCTCCCCTGCTACCAACAGTTTGAATATATGCATCTTTGCACGCGGCACCATATAGAGGAAAAGCTTTGTCCACAAAAATTCTGCAACACATATCTTTCTTTCTTTCTTTTACGAAAAATTATGCAACACATATCTTGTTGGTGTAAGTGTAATCTTTTGTGTTGCAGCAGGAATTACACAGACTCTGCGTGCGTGGGCGTGCGGGCGTGTGTGTTATGGAATCTCGAGGTGTAAACTCTACATGTTGATGATGTTTGCAAAACTGACCTCACAGCCTAGCGTGCACATCAGATCTTCGGTGGGACCGGATGTGCATGTGCACACCACCTTTGCAGACCATGGAATCTCATCCCGTAGTGTCTAGTCACTTCTACCAGTATACCATGTCCATGAGTGGAATGGCAGGTGACGAATCCGGCCAAGTGTTTTCAGCAGTTCGATCTAGTTGATCTTGGGGCCCTTAGCAGCCCCAACATGTAAATCAACGGCTTAGGTCACTCTAGAGGGGCTTTGGCGGGAAAAGGGGGCAGAGCCAAATGGAGAATCTAAGTTCAAAAATTGATGTATACTATATAGTGGTATAGATAGAGATATAGATTGGACTCATCCGATAACCTGTTGCAATGCACGTACAATTATGTATTCGGAAAATATTTTTATGTTTGATCGATTATCAAGATTGGGATAGCAATTTTTAGGTCCCCTCGAGTTCGAAATGATATTTACCTTGAAGGTACATGGTTTGCAATTTTTTATACTGTCATTAGTTAATAATGCTAGTTACCTTCAGACTTTTGTATTTGGTTTAATGCTCTTGCACAGCTAGTATACCAATGCTGAAACTTGTTACCTTTACATTTTGTATTGTTAATTCTTATAGAAATTTTCCAGTGCTAGAGCTTATGGAAATCTGTTCAATAAAACCATTGTACTGTACCCTGTAATAAAATAACTACTCTACTGTTGCACTAGCCACTGGATTAGTGTATATTTGTACTATTCTAATGGTGTTGCATTAGCGTATGGACATATATAAAGTTTGGAAAGCTTTCCTAGATATGTGCTCAAGAAAACTACTACATGTTTTTCTAAATACTAGACGTTTGGGTACTTTAAATTGAACTGCGAAAATGTCTTATATTAAGGAACAGAGGGTGTAGAGTTCACTCAAATTATCCCGGTAAAGCTAGTCACACCTTTGTTAAAATTAAGGTTCATTATGTTATCGGAGGAGGTCTATATGTTTGTCTCTAATGCCTATCGACTACATACCTGACATCATGATGTAATGTTAAGTCATTTCCTTTTGTACAATGTCATTGAATTGTCAAGGCGGTGATGGCATTTTATTTTAGTTGAACTACACAAAATATGCTTAAATGAAGAGGAAAGGTCAGGAATGGTTCAATTTTTCAAAAAAAACTATGTATGCCTTCCTGACATCAGCGTTGTTTCCTTATTTATTCCTTCAAACAGGTGGTTAGAAACAGTCTTGCTACCTTTTCCCATTAAGAAATTGGAATGCTTATATTTGTGAGTCTATGCTTCAACTAGTGCCACTTTTATAGTAATCACACTTTCAATATCTATGGAAATAGGGATGCTCAATTTTAGTGGAACTGCACAAAAACTCCAAATGGTTCAAAATTAGGAGCATGTTTTCTTCCAAACCTTTATATCCAATTGGTGGCACTATGAGCTGTTCATTACGAAGGTACAAGGTTTGCTACTATCTTGCTACTCTTTTTGTACTGTCATTAGATAGTAATATTAGTGGTTTGCATGTGAATTTATTGGCAGGGTGGACCTACATTGGAGGTGCAGGACATGATTCAATGATTGGATGCTCAATTTCGGTTGTATTGATTACACCTCTTCCATCACTGCGAACATGGATATCCTTGGTCTGATGAAGAATAGGCGCTATATTTCTGCTCTGAACCAGCCAATCAATTCAGTATGAAATTGTCCAGGGCAAAACATGACAGTATCAAATTGTCCAGTGCAAAACATGATAGATGCTAAGCGGAAGAGACGTGTTTAAACCGAAAATACAAGGTGGGGTATATGTTTACTAGCTGGTTGATATTTGTGCAGACAGATGTCTGCCCGAACAAACGAAGTGATCACAATTTTGGTGGAACTGCACAAAAGAATAGTATAGTCAATGCATGCAGTGCCATTTGAAAAGAGACACAGAAAGACTGGATAGTCACTTCATGTACCGCACAAAAGTAGTACTATACTATTTATTGGCCAAAACTAGGTGCTTCATTGCTTTGGTCTGATTATACAATGGGCATCATTTTGCCTAAGTTGAAGTTTGTATTCCGAAAATAGTCTCCCTGTCGGAGTAAATGGCCACGGGTAGCCTAACCGACTGCCCCTGGTTCTTCTGAAAAATTATTAGGCCTTTAGGCCTCCAAGCACTCTAAGCATTGGGCCACCTCCCCTGGCCGGCTACCCGCGAAGCCGACTCACGGGAGGCGGCCCAGCCTCAGCAACCTCCCCCACAGGATATCCGCGGGGTGGCCGACTCCAGGAAGCCGGCCTCGAAGAGCGCCGACTCCAAGAAGCCGGCCAAGACCGCAACCACCAAAGCTATACCCACATAACGGTGACGAGACGGGGTGTGGCCACAGTGCGGCCCACTACCCCCGAAGCCTGAGGCAGGCATGGCCACAGGAGGCCGTACGGGACGGCCGTCTCCCGTTCGGCTCGGCACTGTAGCCATGCCAGCCTCAATGTCATCCACGACAGACTCCCGTACGGCCCACGGGCGGCGGGTCCCCTCGGCCAGAGAGAAGCGCGGAGGCGGCCCGGCCTTCCCCAGACGGCCAAGGGTGTAGTCGGCCCCCAGAAGCCGGCTACTCCCTTCCTCGAAGCAGGAGCCACATTAAGGAGACAAGACGAGGTAAGGCTACAGTGAGAGCCCTCGAGGCGGCACACTGTAGCCACGCTTACCTCGACCAAGCCCTCGTCATCAGAGGCGAGGCTACAGTAAGCAGCCGCCGACAAGACCCTAGGCGGTGGGGCCGGCCTGTCGACCAAGAGGCCGGCAGCCGGCGGGACCCACCAGTCGGCGTGCCCCAACGGCCGGCGGAGAAGCCGGGGAGCTTAGAGACTGACGTCTGGGACTAGTGCCCAGCCGGATTACCATTGTACCCTCGGGGGGTAGGCCTATATAAACCCCCCGGGACACCCATGCAAAGGGTTGACTTCTGAGCATAGCACACACACACACCATAGAGAGAGAGAAGTGAGAGCTAGCCTTGTTCTTCTTCTCCCTTGAACCCAACAGCTCTAGGAGCGATTGTAGCTACCTTTTCCTGATCTAGTGATCATGCGGAGACCCCGCAGAGCAGGACTAGGGGTGTTATCTCCTCGGAGAGCCCCGAACCTGCGTAAGATCCGCCGGCGTGCATGTCTTCGCCTCATCCCGTTTCCAGGCACCGGCGACGTCTTATTGGCACCCAAAATGATAAGCCACCCGTTGGCATATGTCGCACCAACCACCCGACATTTGGCGCCCACCGTGGGGCCAGGTGCACCGTCGTCCGGAGACCTGTTCTGGACGGGAACCCTCTTCCTCCCCCGTGAGCGCAGCCAGCCTTCTGCGCCCGATGGCGTTTGCCTCGACGCGCTGCAGGGCGTCGACGACGCCTGCGCAGCGAGCTGCCTCGCCGATCTGCTCGGCGAGACTCGCATCTCCGACGAGCCTGCGTCCGACGCAGGCACGGACTACCCCGAGAGCCGCCTCGTCAGCCTCCTCGACCAGCTTCACGTCTCCAGCGAGCCTGCTGCAGACATGGAGTCGGTCGGCTCCACCGACCCGATGCTCGTCGACTCCGACATGGCATCGCTTGACGCTTACCCCTCCAACGTGGTGGTCTTCGACGATCCTCTCCCTCGAGCTGACAGCGGCAGCAGCGCTGTCACCGAAGTGCTGGTCATCAGCCACGTCGCCAACTCGGGCGAGAACGCCCACGACGCCCTGCAAGCGGCAATGCACGACCTCTCCGTCCCCATCCCGGCCGACGCCGACGCCGAGACCCTGGAGGCACGCCGCCTCGCCCTCATCGTGGAAGGCCAGAAGATAGCCTTCATGAGACGCCTCACCGAGGCCCACCAGCGCGAAGTCGACCACGCCGCCTTCGGTACGCCGCCGCCTAGCGGCCCGAGCCGAGCCGGCTTCGTCCAGAAGCGCGGCGCGGCCGTCGCCAGCATGCTGGGGGTGGATAGCCCCGTCTACGCCACCCCGCTCGAGAATCTGCGAGCCGCTCAGGCGGCCGCAGAAGAGCTCAATGGGCTGGGAGCCGATGAGCTCCCCTACATGACGTGACGGATCCAGCAGCTGCTCGACGCGGCTGCAGAACGGCACAAAGCCGGCGCCCGAGCTGATAGTCAATCCCCGCGCCGGGAGCACGCCGCGACGTCCTGCTCGCTGACTGCGAGCGGCGCGCGCCAGAAGAAAGACAAGGAGCCGGCTGCCAGCCGCAGCCGGACTCACATCACCATCGAGCGCGATGCGGAGGGCCGCCCTCGAGCGGTGGAGCACCAAGGAAATCTGCCTCCTCCCCCGCCTCGAAGAGAAAGACGTCTCACTCCGCTGCCTATCACGCACCCGACTCTTGGCGACCGACTCGGCCGCCGAGAAGGAGTCGGCGAGAACGACGCCCGCCACCGGATCGACCGCCTTGCTCGATCCTTGGCGTTAGAAGAAGAAGACGATGTCGGCCCGCCATGCTTTGGCCCCCGCATCCGCGACGAGCCCTTCCCCAAAGGGTTCTCGCTCCCCAGAGACACGCCCAAGTACAACGGCTCAGTGAAGCTGGAAGATTGGCTCATCGACTACTCCACGGCCGTCAGCATAGCCAACGGCAATCGGCGCGTCGCCGTGAAGTACGTCCCCCTCATGCTGCAAGGCACAGCGCGCACATGGCTCAACAGCCTCAAGCCCTACAGCATCAACAGTTGGCTGGACTTCACAGAAGTCTTCGTCCACAACTTCACCAGCACCTACAGGCGGCGTCCCAAGCCCCGCCAGCTCTCCCTCTGCGTCCAAGGGCCCAACGAGTCGACCCACGACTACCTCACGCGGTGGGCCGAGCTCCGCAACTCCTGCGAGGGGGTGCATGAAGTCCAGGCCATCGAGTACTTCACCGCCGGGTGCCGAGAGGGCACCCTCCTCAAGCACCGACTCCTCTGTGACGAGCCGGCTACCCTCGACGAGTTGCTGGTCATCACGGACAAGTATGCCACGGCCGACTCCTCAATGAAGACCGAGCTCCGAGTAGACGCCTCGGGGAAGGTGATTGCTCCGGCTCCTAAGACGCCGGCTGGCGACCCTAATCGGCGCCCCTACCAGAACGACCACAAGCGCAAGGGCCCCATGCCGACTTCCGCCAGTCGGCAGGTGGCTACAGTTGAAGACGAGCAGCCCGAAGAACGGCCCGCTCCCAAGAAGAAGGGTGGCAGGCCGGCTTGGCAGCCGGCTTTCTCTTACGAGCAAGCTCTTGACGCTCCCTGCAAGTTCCACAGCGGCGCGAAGCCATCAAACCACACGACCCGAAAATGCCATTGGCTCACCCGCATCACCAAGGGCGAGGGGATGTTGCCGCCTCCGCCTCCCGGTCCGCCGCCTCCAGCCCCCCAGCAGCCGGCGGCTCGGCCGGTAGTTGGCGCCATCCAAGACGAATTCCCTGAAGAGCACGCCGCCTACGTCGTCTTCACCAGTCAAGCCGACGACAAGCACAGTCGGCGCCGACAGCATCAAGAAGTTAATGCAGTCGCCTCTAGCGCCCCCGATTTCATGCACTGGTCAGAGAAGCTAATCAGCTGGAGCCAGGCCGACCACCCAGAGGTGATGCCCTCTCCTGGCTCCTATGCAATGGTCTTGGATGTCACCCTTGCGATGGAGAGGCGAGCTGCCCGATTCTCCCACGTCCTGATAGATGGCGGAAGCAGTATCAACATACTGTACCGCGATACCATGGAGAAGCTGAACATCAAAGCGAAGCAGCTCATGCCGAGCCGCACTGTCTTCCATGGTATTGTCCCCGGCTTGTCTTGCTCCCCAATCGACAAGATTAAAATGGATGTTCTCTTCGGAGACAAAGATCATTTTTGCCGAGAAGCGATCTGGTTCGAGGTGGTGGATTTGGAGAGCCCCTATCATGCTCTGCTTGGCCGACCTGCTCTGGCCAAGTTCATGGCTGTGCCCCACTACGCCTACCTGAAGATGAAGAAGCCGATCTCGAAGGGGATCATAACGGTAGCCGGCGACTACAAGAAGTCCATCGAGTGCGCCATGGCCAGTAGCCGGCTGGCCGAGTCCCTCGTGGTGGCAGAAGAGAAGAAGATGCTGGAACGGGTTGTGGCCATGGCCGGCAAGCAGCCGGCCCTGTCCCCCAACCCCAAAGATTGTGATGCGCAGGGCTCCTTCCAGCCTGCCAAAGAGACGAAGAAGATACCTCTGGACCCGGAGAACCCGGAGAGGTTCACTGTCATTGGGGCGAACTTGGACAGTAAATAGGAAGGCGAGCTCGTCGACTTCCTCCGTGAGAATCGAGACATATTTGCATGGTCCCCAAAGGACATGCCGGGTGTCCAGAAGGATTTCGCCGAGCACAAATTACATGTCCGCGCTGAAGCGAAGCCGGTCAAGCAACCCCTCCGCCGACTGTCAGAAGAGAAGCAAAGAATTGTGGGAGAAGAGATAGCCCGGCTCCTTGCCGCTGGCTTTATCATGGAAGTGTTCTTTCCAGAATTGCTTGCCAACCCAGTTCTTGTTCTGAAGAAGAATAACAAGTGGCGTATGTGTATAGACTACACTAGCCTGAACAAGGCCTGCCCAAAGGATCTGTTTGCTCTGCCACGGATTGACCAAGTGATAGACTCCACAGCCGGATGCGAGCTATTAAGTTTTTTGGATGCGTACTCAGGGTACCATCAGATCAAGTTGGACCCAGCTGACCGCCTGAAGACTGCCTTCATCACACCCTTTGGAGCTTTCTGCTACCTGACTATGACATTCGGCTTAAGGAATGCCGGTGCCACTTTTCAGCGTTGCATGCAGAAATGCCTCTTGAAACAACTCGGCAGAAATGCCCATGTCTATGTAGACGACATTGTGGTGAAGACAGAGAAGCGCGGTACCTTGCTGGAAGACCTGAAAGAAACATTCGCCAACTTGCGCCGATTCCAGATCAAGCTCAACCCCGAGAAGTGCGTGTTCGGAGTGCCAGCCGGCCAGCTGCTAGGCTTCCTGGTCTCCGAACGCGGCATCGAATGCAACCCTGTCAAGATCAAGGCCATCGAGAGGATGGAGATTCCCACCAAACTGCGAGATGTGCAGAAGTTCACTGGCTGCTTAGCCTCCCTGAATCGTTTTATCAGCCGACTAGGAGAGAAGGCTCTCCCCTGTATCGACTCATGAAGAAGTCCACTCACTTCGAGTGGAACGACCAAGCCGACCAAGCCTTCTAGGAGTTAAAGAAAATGCTGACCACTCCGCCTGTCCTGGCGGCGCCGACTGAGAAGGAGCCCATGCTCCTCTACATCGCCGCGACTAGCCGAGTCGTTAGTACTGTTGTTGTGGTCCAGCGCCCGGAAGAAGGCCGAGCCCAGCTAGTCCAGAGGCCGGTGTACTATCTCAGCGAAGTGCTATCCAGCTCAAAGCAAAACTACCCGCACTACCAGAAGATGTGCTATGGGGTGTACTTCGCTGCCAAGAAACTGAAGCCCTACTTCCAAGAGCACCCCATCACGGTCGTGTGCACCGCCCCGCTCGCCGAGATCATAGGCAGCCGGGATGCCTCCGGCCGGGTGGCTAAATGGGCCATTGCACTGGCGCCCTACACGATCTTCTACCAACCCCGCACCACCATCAAGTCCCAAGCATTGGCCGACTTCCTCGTCGACTGGGCCGAGACCCAGTACCTACCGCCAGCTCCCGACTCTACCCATTGGCGGATGCACTTTGACGGGTCCAAGATGCGCACCGGCTTGGGAGCCGGCATCGTCCTCACCTCTCCCAAAGGCGACAAGCTCAAGTACACACTACGGATCCACTTCGCCGCCTCCAACAACGTGGCCGAGTACGAGGCACTCGTACATGGGCTCCGGCTAGCCAAAGAGCTTGGCATACGCCGGATCCTGTGTTACGGCGACTCAAAATTGGTGGTCTAGCAGTCGTCTGGCGACTGGGACGCCAAGGACGCGAACATGGCAAGCTATCGATTCCTCGTCCAGCAGATCAGCAGATACTTCGAAGGGTGCGAGTTCCTCCACGTGCCAAGGGCCGACAACGACCAAGCAGATGCCCTAGCACGAATCGGCTCCACCCAACAAGCCATACCGACTGGCGTCTCCCTCCAGCGCCTCCTCAAGCCGTCCATCAAATCATCTCCAGAGTCGGACTCCATCTTTGTACTGCCTGCACCAGATACAGCCGGATCCGACTGGAGGAACCCCGCAGGCGCCACGGGGACTTCGACAACTGGCCCGGGGACTGCCGTAGTCGCACCCGGCCCGGGGACTTCAGAACCCGGTCCGGGGACCGCAGCAGTCGGCCCGGGGACTGCAACGACACAAGAAGCGGTGGCCGACTCCAATTCCACGCCACCCAACCCACCCACCTGAGTCATGGTGGCTACATTAACAGAAGAAGAAGTCACAGCTCCGTCATGGGCCCAGCCCATCCTCAAGTTCCTAGTCAGCAGAGAGCTGCCGGCTGATGAGATCTCAGCGAGACTAGTGCAACAACGAGCCGCAGCATATACAATAATCAACAGAGAGCTTGTGAAGCGCAGCGTCACTGGGGTCTTCCAGCGCTGTGTCGAGCCAGAAAAAGGAGTGGCAATCCTCAAAGACATCCACCAAGGCGAATGCGACCACCACGGAGCCTCAAGATCACTTGTGGCCAAGGCTTTCCGCCATGGTTTCTTCTGGCCGACTGCCTTGGAGGATGCTAAAGAAATAGTCAAGAGCTGCAGAGGATGCCAAGTTTTTAGTTCCAAGCAACACCTGTCGGCTTCTGCACTCAAGACCATTCCCCTCACCTGGCCTTTTGCCGTCTGGGGACTAGACATGGTGGGCCCTTTCAAGACAGCCCGCGGCGGCTTGACACATCTACTGGTCGCTGTGGACAAGTTCACAAAGTGGATCGAAGCAAAGCCGATCAAGAAGCTGAACGGGCCGACTGCCGTGACATTCATCACTGACATCACTACTCGGTACGGCGTGCCGCACAGCATCATCACCGACAACGGCACGAACTTCGCCAAAGGAGCACTGGCACGTTTCTGCGTGACGCAGGGCATCCGACTGGACTTAGCATCCGTTGCCCACCCGCAGTCAAACGGCCAGGTCGAGCGAGCAAATGGACTCATCCTCTCCGGCATCAAGCCCCGACTGGTTGTACCACTGGAGCGATCGGCCGGCTGCTGGCTCGATGAGCTGCCGGCTGTCCTCTGGAGTCTGCGCACTACACCCAACAAGTCAACCGGCTTCACTCCATTTTTTCTCATGTACGGTGCCGAGGCTGTCATCCCAACAGACATCGAGTTCGACTCGCCTCGGATCACCATGTACACGGAGGAGGAGGCCAAAGAAGCAAGAGAAGACGGCGTGGACCTACTGGAAGAAGGCCGGTTGTTAGCACTCAGCCGGTCCGCCATCTACCAGCAAGGGTTGCGCCGCTACTACAACCGCAAGGTCAAGCCAAGATCCTTCCAAGAGGGCGACCTTGTGCTCCGGCTGATCCAGCGAACAGCCGGCCAGCACAAGCTCTCGGCCCCTTGGGAAGGCCCCTTCGTCATCAGCAAGGCACTAGGCAACGACTCCTACTACCTGATCGACGCGCAAAAACCAAGAGCACGCAAGAGAGACGACTCCGGCAAGGAGTCGGAGCGACCATGGGACGCAAACCTCCTGAGACGATTTTACAGTTGAAAGCAGTATGTATCATGCTACCCTTTTGTATTAAGTGCAAACCAACAGGCCCCTCGAACAGTACTCGCGGACTGCCTTTGTTTATTTATGAATGACAAGTGTCATATCCATGAATGTATTATTACATTTGATTTCTTGTCTGGCACCGGGTTCGACTAGTCGGCCCGGGGACTGGCCGCCTTGAGCTATATTAAAAGTTCTACCTGAAGTCAGAAAAGTAGTGTGCCGGCTCCCGAGTCCTCTCTTGTTGAAAGTCGCAGCTCGAAGAACCGACTGTCCGACTAGCAAGAGGCAAGGCAGAAAGGATGCCCACACGAAAAATGGCTAAGGAACAACGAACCTATATAGCAAAAAGACGGCCTCCAAACATGCCTGCCGGCTGTCAGAACAGCCGGCTGGCCGGCTTCCTCAACACTTAGCTTTAGTCCAGTAAAGCTAGAGTACTTCCCCCCCCCAATTGGCCAAGCACTCCTCCAGCTACAGATTGCAGAGCAACTGTCTGACTGGGGAGGCGGCAACCAAGGGAGGGCGGCAAAGGAAATAGCAGAAGGATAAAAAGCAAAGTACTAGGAAAAGCCAAATGCATGCATAAGTTATATATACATATAAATCCCCAAACAGGCTGGCTACGGACATAAGTTCGAATACACCCCCCAGTGGGTGGAATTGTGCAGACTTAACAAGAGTATTGTTCCAAAAGTAACAAAACATGAAAACAAAAGATGACAGACTAGGGCGCGGCGCGGAAGCCGAGCTGGTCGGTGGAGACGGCATCGCCGGCTGAAGGAGTGGCCTCCTAGCGGGTCTCGGCCTGGTCACCACCAGTCGCGGGTGACGCACTCGCACGTGACGTGGTGCTGGAGGCGCGATCAGGCTGAGGCTGGTCGGCTGCTCCACCAGCCGGCTCGGCGTCTTCACCCTCCTCCTCCTCCTCTTCGCCCTCGTCACTGGAGTCGATCTCCTCCGCCGAGTCTTCACTATCCGCCGGGTTCAGCCCGAACCACTCCGCCGGCTGGGCGACACCGATGTCGTCTACCTCGGGGGGCGAAGACGCTGGTGTCGGTGTAGTCGGCGATCGCCGAAGCCCGCCGGATGATAGCCGGCCGCGCCGGCTCTAGCTCCGTGTCGGCTTGCTGCCGCCAGGTAGCCAGCTGATCCAGGCTTAGGCCGGGATACCAGGCCTTGACGAACTCCAGCGCCCGCCTGGCGCCGGAGCGAGCCGCCGAGGCCTTCCAGGCTTCGAAGCGGCCGACTGCCACCTCCAGCCAGTCGGCAGTCCGACTGGGGGTGCGAGGAACCACTTGGCTGGGCCAGAGGGCGGCCAGGACTTGCGCCCTGGCACGCTGAAGCCGGCGAAGCAGTCAGTGAGCCGGCTGGATGCAGGCCTGGATCGCCAAGAGCTGCTCCTCCAGCGAACGGCCGGCGGTTGGCGAAATCTCGAAACCAGCCTGCCTCCGTGCCTGGCGGCGGGCCTCGATGGTCTGGTTGGCGGCGGTAGAATAGCCAGGGAAATATTCTGCGCAAGAAAGAAGAAGAAAAGAAGAAAAGAGCACCAAGTTAGAAAACGAGCCAAAAGTGGCAGATGGCAAGAAAGGACGAAGAGGTAGGCGGCTTACCGTCAGCCAGATCTTCGATCTGACCATAGCCAGAGATCAGAGTTTGCCTGGCCTCAGCCCAGCCAGCCGCCTCCGTCTCGTACTCGGCCTGGAGGGCGGCTTCGCGGTCCTGCACCGCCTTCAGAGCCGCCTTGTGGCCTTCCTCTTGGTCGGCCAACTTCTTGGTCAGGCGGTCGCGTTCCTGCACCAAGGCGGCGAGCTCAGCATCCTTGGCACGAAGGGCAGTCTGAGACTCCCCTAGCTGTACCCTCAGACCGGCGTTGGCCGCTGCAGAGACGGCAGAAAAAGAAAGAACAGTAAGAGGAAGTCGTCAAGAAAGATCCGACCCGACTGCTCAACAGTCGGCCCGAATCTCGGGGACTACACCCAGTGGGTGCGCTGACGCGCCCCCACATGAGATAAAGAACAAAGCACGTACCTCGGCTCTCAGTAAGGTCGGCGGTCTTCCGGGTCAGCTCACGAGCCTGGGAGTTGAAGGCGGCCGCACGAAGATTGTGGTAGTCCTGCAAGATAGACAGAAGATCGAAGTAAGAACAAGAATAGCAAAGACAAATCCACTAAGAAGTTCCAAGCCGCCTGCTCAGCAGCCGACTCGGAACTCGGGGACTACACCCAGTGGGTGCGCTGACGCGCCCCCACGAAAGAAATCAAGATCAAGAAGAAATCAAGATCAAGAAGAAGCAAGATGGGAAGACTAACCCGGATGGCCGCCCGCGTCGCAAGGAACTCGTCGGTGAACTGCCTCAGCGCCGTAGCCTGGCCCTGGAGCCGGGTCCGGACGTCCTGCGCAGCCACGTTCATCACGGCCGTCCCTCCGCCTGGCATCCACCCCGAGGTAGCGCTGGCCGCCTCCACATCATGGGCCGACGAGCTGGAGCCCACGGCCGGCTGCGGCTCCGATGCGGCCTTCTGTGGCTCCGACGCAGCCTTCCCCGCGCGCCGGCTCGGC
>NC_057808.1:93811797-93935441 GCF_018294505.1 Triticum aestivum
ACCTCCACCGCCATGGCGCAGAATGATCATCTGCCACTAGTCTTCAAATTTGGTGAAGTCGACTCCGAGCCGGAGGAGATAGAAAATAAGAAGGAATCCGGCCTCATGGAAATGGCCCAGAACGAGCTGGCCACGGCGGTTGCTGCCCCCGCTCCCGTCCCAGCTCCCATCCCCGCGCCCGCACCAGCGACCATCCTCGTAGCATTGACGGGCTGGTCACCGAGCACTATCGCAGAGCTGGAAGCCACGGGCGTCAGCGAGGCCTCCGCGGACCTGCGCGAGCTCGTGTACACGCCAGCACCAGTGCCCGTGCCCGTGCGCGCCCCTCCACCCACCATGCCGCCGGCCCCTGTGCGTTTGGCTGCACCCGCCGCGCCCGTGCGCGCCCCTCCACCCACCGCGGCGCCGGTCCCCGTGCGTTTGGCTGCACCCACCGCGCCCGTGCACCCCCCCAGTGGCATGGGACGCTGCCGTCGACCGCTACCTCTCAGCGGCGCTAGTTGCCGTCCTCCCGCGCCCCGCCCGTCGATCGCGCGACGACATGATGTTTGATTTACAAGTGAAGAACATTTTGTGCTGCCTTGAAGTCTTCAACAACAGCGTCCCGGAGGACGACAACGACAACGATGGCGCGGCACGCTGCCTCCGCCGCCGCCGGAAATAGTTTTTTGGGGTTTAATACTGTATCTCGAATTCTCGATCATATGAATATAAATTCGCAGTGTGACTGAATGAAAGATATGGTTTGAACGAACTTGCATTTTTCTCTCTTAATGTACAGACTTATCAAACGATTTTCTTTTGAAAAAAATGTCAATGGTTTTTTTAATATAAAACACTCATCGCAAACGTTTTAGTTAGAACACCCGTATGCAAACCGACAGCTTCCCCGGGAAGCCAAGGGAAAATGTGTCGAGCAGGATTTCTGCATCCCTTCAACGCAAACGGTTCTTTCGCATGACCCGTGTGCAACCACCTACAAACAATTGGGTAAGATATGCATATCTATCATTTTGGGTATGTTGCCATTTCTCAAACTAGAAAGATTGACATTTGTTTATCTAGTAACATTGCCATTTGTCAACCTTGTAACTCTGCGATTTGTCAAAATATGCAGCTACAAATCACTAGCACTATCTAATTTTTGCAACTAAAATCACTAGCATTGTTCATATGGACACCACTAGTAGGCGTGAGTTCATGGACGCATATGCAAATGTACCATTGATTACATACAACAAGTCATCAACCCACAACGACAACGAGGATACACGTTGGATTATAGATCATTTCCAACAAAACATTCTAGTAAAGTTTTTCTCACACAACAAATAACAAAGCGATGAAATGAACTTCAGCTCAACCACTCGTCGGCGTTGGAAACGCTTACTTTGAACCAGAAGTGATTCTCTGGGAAGGGCCAGCTACTGTCAATCTCGAGACCAACGCATGACTGATCATCCAGGCTGAAGCGGCCTATTTCAATACCCATATTGGGATGGTAGGGAAGCATAGTAATGTCCGAGGTATAGATACAGTTTCTTCTCATAAATGGTAGTAACGTTGTGTAAACAGCAGCTGGATCGCCTTCCACCATCATTGGATAGTTGTGTCCAAGGAAGAGCGAGTTTCCTCCAAGACTTTCAATACTAAACCAGGGAGAAGGTGTTGGCGCTAGTACACCAGTATCCATCCCGAATACCCTGCAACAGATGTTGGAATAGGTCCAGAGAGTGCGACCATATGAGACAACACCTGCTTCCTTAGTAACATCAGCAGTGCCCCATATACAGACAAGAAGAGGTGATCCATCGGAATAAGTTGCCAGGCGCCACTGAGTATATGGGTCCTGCTCGTGAATAAAATTTTCAAGTATAGGTGGTGGAATGTTCACAGGACCTTGGAAACACAAGAAGGTTAATTAGTAAAGGGAAACGAGCTAACCCGCATGCATGTGGATGAAACAATTATAATTACGGTGGAAGACAAACGTACCGAAATCATGAGGATTCCATGCAAAAACAGTGCCACGAGTGGTGGCAGCAAACACAAGACCCTCGTATTGAATTGCATCACAGTACTCATCCGTGTATAGAAACTAATTTTTGAGCAATATCCATCGAGTCGAACCATGAAGGACGGCAACAAGCTTGTCGAAGATAGCTACAACATAAGCATTCCTATAACCCCAAGAGCGGTTGGGTACTCGACAAATTGCTATCTTTCGTAGACGACAGTCAACATGATCGTATTTGAACTCACGTAGAATACCGGTGTACTCAACCTCTAGGCAGTCGTCTGAGATTTTTCGAAGTGGAACCCGGTGACGAGTGTACACATTCACAAGTTCCCACTCGCAGTTGTACCCAATATAAACAACCCAATCTCCATTTGCGCCTGCCCAAGCCTTGCCCTCAAGCGATGGCATCTTAACATCATATGTATCATTATCAAGCGGCATCAACTTACACAAGGCGATGCTTCCCTCGTCCCCGCGCCAGTCAGCAGGGTCACGGCGAAGAAGATAGGGGAGATCAAACCGCTCCTGGACCCTTGGGTTCCTTATAATGATGTTATTAGTTGAGTCGAGAATGGTCTTGAACGAACCTGCCATGCTAGCCGAGGTGATGACGTCGCACCGATCAATGAGTTCCTCCACCGCGTCATCATTCAGATCAGGGCAAGAATAACTGGGTCATTTCCGGCTTCTTCCCTTCATGGAGAAGATGGTCAAACAATGGCAGATGGAAGGGTGAAGGCAAATGGAGGAGGGAGGAAGAGCTAGCGTGCGACGGCAGTTCCAAATCGAGAGGTAAAGGCGAAGAGTCGATGGACGGTTGCCACAGTACACGAAGAGGCGACTAGGGAGCGAACGGTTGCCACAGAGGTCACACACTGACGACAAGGGCCGAGTGAACCGCATGCAATCCCATCGCACAACACACACATCTTGTTAAGTTGAACCATTTCTGTTCTCTTGTGTCAACGCAAACAGTTCATCCGAGTGAACCGCATGCCGTATATCCCACACACCTTGATCTGGCTGACCATTTCTTTTGTGGTGCCTAATCACAAACAGTTCATCCGAGTGAACCGTATATTGTATATCGCACACACCTTCATCTGGCTGCCCGTTTCTTTTGTGTTGCCTAATCACAAACAGTTCATCCGAGTGAACCGTATGTTGTGTATCGCACAGACCTTCATCTGCCTGCCCGTTTCTTTTGTTCCTCCTCATCACAAACAGTTAATTGAACTGAACCGTATGCCCTTCATCGCACATGCAACTAAAACCTGAACTGTGTTTGATGCATCCGTAATTGCAAACGTTTATACATGTCTGACGGTTTTCATACAGCACCGATTGCGATTATGGCATCGCACACAGTTAGTGTCGTGTTAACAGCATCCTGCAGTAGTGCCTCCTCCCCTCCAGTGCTGGTGGGTTGTGGGGGATGGATCTGGGATCTCTGTCCAGATCCGGTGGATGGTGGGGTTGGTGTTGGCAGCGGTGGCCGGCGGCCTAGGCGTGGTGGCGGCTAGTCTCGCGGCCTCTGGGCATCGTGGAGGTGCCGGCGGTGGCGAGTGCTTAGCCTGGTGGTGGCGGCGGCCGTGCACAGGAGTTGTATTCCTTCGAACAGATCTGGATGAAAACTTGCTTTTGGCTATTGCCAAGGCCGGCGGTGGTGACGCTATCTGCATCGTTCCCTTCTTGAAGGCATCACCATGGAGAAGTTCAAGGCCACTCTCTACTACCTCCGGGGGAAACCCTAGATCGGATGATCGGATGATGGCGGCGCTCTAGTGTTGTTCCGCCCTTTGGGGCGTCATTCTTGGAGGTGCACACGTGATCGAGGGACCAGAGGACAGATTCTTTGGTGGAGCGGTGCTTCATCTCACTCATTGATGGCGGCGGATCTCGGCGGCATGGCGCTGTGGTGACTCGGCGTCCGATGCGCGGAGATGGACTCGCGCAGGAGGGTGACGCGGTCTGGTGTCGTGGTGACATCAACGGCAGCTAGACCGGGCAAGGTAGATGCAGCAGTACAGTTCTGAAGATGGATTGGTGGCAGGCGGCTGCGGCGGCCTCATACCAGGCAAGCGTCCGGGTTGAGGAGTGTGCCGGACCGGTGGGTGCCCCATACCCGGCAGGCGTCCTGGATGGGACCTCAAGTCTTAGATGGTAGGTTTGGCTGCGAGGTCTGTTTGGTATCAGGCCCAGACTATCAGCATCCCTTCATCAAGATAGGAGTAGCGACAGATGTTGCCTAGACGGTGGCTTTAGTCTTACTATTGTATTACTTTGTAAGGTCTTGTGTGAACAATTAATAAAATGGCTACATGCATCGTCCAAATGCAGAGGCCGGGGGTCTTCCTCCATTTCTAAAAAAATTAACTCTGGGCCGACAGAGAATTCATAATCCTTATCATCAATAAAGATAGGTGAAGTAGCAAACTTAGGATCATACTTCATTCTAGCATTCAGAGATTTTTCTTTATACTTGCATAATAATTTCTCTAGATCATCTCTATCCTTACAAGCAAGAATGTTTCTAGTTGTCTCCTCATTCATAACATAACCTTCCGGTACCTTAGGCAATTCATATCTAGGAAGGATAGTTCTAGCATGTGTTTCAAGATTTTCAGTTTCAAGCTCATCATCAGACTCAACAACGTCATGTTGAATTACTCTAGCAATTTGTTTATAAAGAAAATCACCAAGTGGCACATCATCATCATCAAGCAAGGTACTAGCATCATCATAAGTATCATTCATAGTAGAAGTAGCATCATCAATAACTTGCGACATATCAGGATTAATAGCATGTGGTGGTGGTGCAAGTTTACTTATAACAGAAGGTGAATCTAGAGCAGAACTGGATGGCAGTTCCTTACCTCCCCTCATCTTAGAGGGATAAATCTTAGTCTTAGCATCCTTCAGATTCTTCATACTGATAAATTGATAATAATCCCAAGTGACTCAACAAATATAGCTATGTTCCCCGGCAACGGCGCCAGAAAAAGGTCTTGATAACCCACAGTATAGGGGATCGCAACAGTTTTCGAGGGTAGAATATTCAAACCAAATTTATAGATTCGACACAAGGGAAGCCAAAGAATATTTGCAAGTATTAGCAGCTGAGTTGTCAATTCAACCACACCTAGAGATTAATTATCTGCAGCAAAGTGATCAGTAGCAAAGTAGTATGATAGTTTTGATAATAGTAGCGACAGCAATAGTAACGGTAACGGTGATAGGAATAGTTTTGTAACAAGTGGAGCAGTAAGGATAGCAGTTGTAACTTATTAGCAAGAACAATATAAGAGAAATTCGTAGGCATTGGATCGGTAATTTGTTGGATGATATTCATCATGTGACAGTCATAACCTAGGGCGATACGGTGCTAGCTCCAGTTCATAAATATAATGTAGGTATGTATTCCATAAATAGTCATACGTGCTTATGGAAAGAACTTGCATGACATCTTTTGTCCTACCCTCCCGTGGCAGCGGGGTCCAATTGGAAACTAAGGGATATTAAGGCCTCCTTTTAATAGAGAACCGGAACAAAGCATTAACACATGGTGAATACATGAACTCCTCAAACTACGGTCATCACCGGGAGTGGTCCCGACTATTGTCACTCCGGGGTTGCCAGATCATAACACGTAGTAGGTGACTATAACTTGCAAGATCGGATCAAGAACATGGATATAATGGTGATAACATAAACGGTTCAGATCTGAAATCATGGCACCCGGGCCCAAAGTGACAAGCATTAAGCATGGCAAAGTCATAGCAACATCAATCTCAGAACATAGTGGATACTAGGGATCAAGCCCTAACAAAACTAACAAGATTACATGATGAATCTCATCCAATTCCTCACTGACCAGCGAGCCTACGAAGGAATTACTCACTCCCGGTGGGGAGCATCACGGAATTGGCGATGGAGAGGGGTTGGTGATGATGAAGAACGAAGATCCCCCTCTCCGGAGCCCCAAACGGACTCCAGATCTGGCCTCCCAATGAAGAACAGGAGATGACGGCGGCTCCGTCTCGTGGATCACAATAATTCTTTCTCCCTGATTTTTTCTGGAAAAATAGGATTTTATAGCGTCGGTTTTAGGGTATGCGGGGCCACCAGGTGGGGACAACCACCTGGGCGCGCCTGGGGGGGTAGGCGCGCCCTGGTGGGTTGTGCCCACCTAGGTGCCTCCCTTAGGTGACTCTTGGCTCCAGAAATTCTCTTTTATTGTATAAAAATTCCTCGCAAAGTTTTGTTCCATTCCGAGAACTTTTATTTCTTCACAAAAACAACACCATGGTAGTTCTGCTGAAAACAGCGTCAGTCCGGGGTTAGTTTCATTCAAATCATGCAAATTAGAGTCCAAAACAAGAGGAAAAGCATTAGGAAAAGTAGATACATTGGAGACGTATCAGACCCCAGCCAGCGTCATCGATGTAGATCTTGCCGCGGCGGCTCTTGGCCATCCGGCCCACGGCGTATCCCTTGATCACTACAAAAAATATACACTTCCATGATGATACGTGTTTGTCACAGTAGGTCGCGTTTTCTGTCATGCATGTACATCCAGGACAAATTTATGACAGAATCAAGATAGTCATACATGTGCTATCATAGAAGTGTTCCATGACATTGCCAAAATTATCATCACGGAAGTGTCCACTTCCATGACAATAAATCGCGCGTCACAGAAGTGCTTTCGCCAAGGGTGACCGACACGTGGCATCCACCGTAATGGAACGCCGTTAAGCTATCGGGTCGGGTTTTGGATCCGATAACCCGTTAACAGCCCCGACCAATGGGGATTTTCCACGTGTAAAATCATCATTGGCTGGAGGAAACACGTGTCGGCTCATCGTTGGGACAGATGTCATCCACTCATTGGACGGAAGGCGCCTATGATACGTCGACACGTGGCACGGCCCAACAGAGGCCCATTCCTGTGAAAAGGCCGGCCCGTTTGACTTGGTCAAAAGGTGGCAGGCCGGCCCATGGAAAGCCTGTTAACGGCATGTTACAGCCCGGTAACCCAAGGCCCGTTACGCCCTATCCGAATTAGGTCCAGTAGCGTCATCTGAGCCATCCAATATGATTCCAGCCCGTTTTCACTTCTAGCCCATGTATGGCCCATGACGTCTTTCGGCCCATATGAGGCCCTATGTAACTCTTGGCCTATTAACGGCCCGTGGTGAAACTGGCCCGTAATGAACAGTGTATCACTTTACACCCATTAACGGCTCGTGGTGAAACTGGCCCGTAATGAACAGTGTATCACTTTATACCCATTAACGGCCCATGGTGAAACTGGCCCGTAATGAACAGTGTATCACTTTATACCCATTAACGGCCCGTTATTCCGTTGGGCCGTTTCCAGCCCATGTTATCTTTCGGCCTTCTTAGAGCCCATTTATTCTTGGGCTCATTTCCAGAATTCGTTTACTTGAGGCCCATTACTGTCATTTTCTGCTTGTGGGCCAAATTCAGCCCGTGGTTACAGTCGGCCCGTTTGTGGTCTGTTAATACGTTGGGCCGTTTTCATGCATCATCAAATACGGCCTATTACCGATGGCCCGTTATGGTCGGCCCATGAACGGATGATTCCAACTCTAGCCCGTTTACGGCCATAATGTGGCCTGTTATTGGCCCATGTTTAGCCAATCGATCATACGGCCCGTATAAGGTCCATTGATGATACGGCCCGTAGAAGGCCCATTGTTTATACGGCCCGTAGAAAGCCCATTGTTTCTACGGCCCGTAGAAGGCCTACTGTTTCTATGGCCCGTAGAAGGCCCACTGTTTCTACGGCCCGTAGGAGGCCCAGTGTCACTACAGTAAATATTAGCCCATGGTTATTGTGGCCTAGTTTTAAAAAATAGGTTATTGCAGCCACTAGCAAACCGTGGAAAAAGAACTGCACTGACTACAAGCAAACAAATAAACAAGAAAACAAGGAAATAAATAAGCAAGCAACTTATGCTAGGCTATCACGGCTATTACACATATTACATCCACTGGGCATCAAAGTTCGCCACCAGTGCAAATATAGGGAACAAAGCAGCATATAAACGCCGCAGCAAAACAAGTCCAGAACTGAAACCACTTCAGAAGAGTTCAAGAAACAATATCCTGGGTACCCATAATGCTGGCAAGATGCTTAGCAAGCTTATTAACTTTCTCTTGTTTGGCGCTTAAATCCTCCAGCGCTTACTGTTGCACAAGAAAGTACGCATCTGAATTCTGCAGGGACTTCCTCAGTACTTCGGCTTCTTGCCGCAGCACAGCTGACTGATGCCTTTCAGCTTGTAGCTGAGACTGAAGAAGCCGAAGTGATTCAGGCAGAGCTTGTGCCAGCGGTACTGGCTAGTAACTCGAACACTACATCAACGCAGGACTGTGGGGTTTTCTCACTGTCTACAAGATCGTTTTTATCACCTTTCTTGGAGACCAACAGGGTTGTCTCACTATCTTGAACCTTATCTGCATTACTTTCTCTACCATTGCATAGTGGGGTGCTCTTCTCCAATATTCTGTTGCATACTACAAGAGAAACAAGCAGACACATCACAGGTTTAGCTTGCAGTATACGAAACTCATTTTGGTAAACCAGTTCAGTAGTAAGGTGGACAGGATAACAGCATGAAACAAACATATATCTATGTACTATGGTCACTGTATTGTCCATATCATTCTAGTTTATGTTCCCTAATCAAGATAGAGACACAGTTCAATTCATATATTTTTAAGACACAGCAGCATAGACAGAATATAAGTGTGAGAAACTACACAACATTGGCAGCACTTGTAATGTGCATCACATGAGAACATAACTGTTTATACAACTTAAACTAAAATCAACATAGAGCAAGAAGTTAGAACAGCAATCCAGTTAAAGAAATAGGTTTAAAACATACCTGTTGCGCCATTGGAGTTTCAATTGGATCCTTCAAATTCGAAAGTAGTTGGTATGAGTAAATACAGTGATGCAACAGCAAAGGAGTATGGACCATAGCTATGGAATATGACCTGAGAACAGTTGCTCTTCTGCTTTAAACGTGGAGTTTGGGTTAGCTGTGGTGGTCTTCATGCTTTGGGCACTGCAGTAGCTTTACAAACTGCTCGTGTGGGGGTACTCTGTGGTGGACATGGTGCTTTGTCAACTATAAGTGGGTTACTATCCGCTGGGGTTGCGGTTAGATGGGTTGTAGCTCGTTCTCTGCCCAACGGTGTAAGTGTGCAATCTGGAAGAGTCTCGATTATGTGTGGTGGGGCTAGTTTGTGGGCCAGTACAACCATGGTTCTATCTGCATCGACGGGTAGCACTGTCTTTTGTGAAGAACGGGTTTTTGCTCCCTTAGACACTGCCATCACCCCCTCCAATTCAAATGGCTGATAAACAAGAAAAGAAATTGAACGTACAGACATTGTATGATAGACAGATGTGGTAATTCACATATATGTTGTCTAACCAAACAGGACAGCATGACACAATTTCACATATATGATGCCTAACTAAACAGGATAACATGACACAGTTTCAGATATATGATGGATAACTTAACAGGATATAATGGCATAATTCAACATATGATGAGTACCTAAACAGGATGACATGACAAAACTATATGATGTCTTTCTAAAATAGGTTGGGATGAAATAATTCACATACATGTTGTCTAAGTATACAGGATGGCATGATATAATTGACATAATTGATTCATATACTAAGCAGCTGGCACCCGCATGTATGATCTCTAAACTAAGCAGATAGAATTCAATATTGTGCATATGATGTCTAAACTAAGCAATGCAAGACACCATATGCATCATATGAGAAATATAAACATTGCAACTTAGAGCATACACCTCAGGTGGGATATAGGACTGGTCATCTGTCTCTGAATCCTCCTCTGAGGAGCTCCCCGTAACCATCGAGATATATACTTCAACAGGTACCATTGCCTGCTCTAAAGACCTTGTTTTCACTCCAGATTTTTCCATAACCGGCTCAAATGGCTGATACACATGAAGAGTAGTTCAATATACACAGATTGTCCACAAATGGAATACGTAATGAAAAAAAAAAGATGGCATGAGATAATTCACATATATGATGCCTGGCTCCATGGCGGTGCATAATTCACATATATGATAACTGGCTGAAAAACATGGCATTGCATAATTCACATATCTGATATAGAAAGCAAACAGGAGGCATTCACACAAAGCATGTCTAATCTAAGCAGATGGCATGGCAATGCAAGACACCATATGCATGATATGAGCAATATAACCCAGCCAAGTTAGAGCATGCACCTCGGGGGGAGGGAATACGACTGGTCATCTCTCTCTAAATCCTCCTCTGAGGAGCTATCTGTAACCAGCAAGAAATCTGCATCGACAGGTAGCACTGACTACTTAGAAGGCGTTGTTTTCACTCCAGATTTTTCCCATGACCGACTCAAATGGCTGATGCACAGGAAGAGTAGATGAATGTATAAACATTGTTGACAAATGGAATACATTATGGAAAAATATGGCACAATACAATTCACATATACGATGACTGGCTAAACAGGATGGCATTCCATGATTCACGTATATGATGCCTGGCTAAAGAAGATGGCATTGCATAATTCCCATATACTCCCTCCGTTCCTAAATATTTGTCTTTTTAGAGATTTCAAATGGACTACGACATACGGATGTATATAGACATATTTTAGAGTGTAGATTCACTCATTTTGTTCCGTATGTAGTCACTTGTTGAAATCTCTAAAAAGACAAATATTTAGGAATGGTGGGAGTATGATATAGAAACCAAACAGGTGGCATTCACACAAAGCAAATCTAAACTAAGCTGATGACATATCTGATGTATAATGTAAGCAATGCAAGGCGCCATATGCATGATATGACCAACATCAGCATGCCAGGTTAGAGCAAACACCTCAGGTGGTAAACAGGCGTGGTCGGCTCCTTCTGAATCTCCATCTAAACAGTTATCTTCCTCTGGAATACAATCTGGAAATGCAGGAGGTGGGCCACTTCGCCCACCATGGAGCGGCGTCTGCATGACATTATATTCGCACGCAACGGTCTTCTCTTTTTCTCTACATGTTCAGTACGATTGTGTACAATATCTGACATGCATAATAAAAAATAGTTAGATTTTGTAAGGCCTAAGGGGTGCATGCAAAAATCAAGACTGATGGTAGCAAACGAGTGGATGGATCCAAAACTAATGATAGCAGGTGGATTATAGCTTCAGTTTAAAAAGATAGACAATGGATCATCTATTGTTTGTTGCCCACCCAACATGAACCGCATAGAAGACCCCAGATGAACCAGATAGTAGACAGATACTATTTGTTGCTGGCTCGATATGAGACCCATGGGCAATTCAAAACTCAAGATTGAATGATAAAGTAGCAGGTAATAATAACCGATGTATAACGTAAGCAAACACGAAAGACCGCGACCTCTCTTCTGGAACTGTGTAGTGCTCAGGTTCATCTGCTCAGTCGATGATGGTAATGCAGTTGGCGTGGCTGCCGGCAACGGGGAAGATGATCCGAGGCGGCGAAAGGAAGTCTGCAGGGGGGATCTCTGCTGCAGTGAACACTTCTGTCGATGGTGCACCTCAGGAGGGGTCGATGACGGCACGGAAGGAGCAGGACATAACACACAGAGTTTTCTTTGACGCCTATCTGAAAATGAAGTAAATCTGTAAGGGCTCCTTAGAATTAGAGGATTCTATAAACGCAGGGATAGGAAAAACACAGGAATAGGATAGGAATGCACGTGCAAAACAGAGCATTTGGAAACATAGGATTTCAGTCAACCTGGGTGTTTGGCTCACATGAATTGGAAGAACAGATGAATGGAGAAACAAACTGATGCGACGAGTGTACAACCTCTTTGGCATAGCCTTGTGGACCTCGGCATCATTGGGTTGTACGTGGAGGATGGTGATGATGCTGGTGTGACTGTCGGAGGCGGGGAAGAAGATCCGAGGCCTCTGGAAACGGCGCCGAGGGTACTGCTCCGCTGTGATGGACGGTTCCGTCGTTGGAGCAGCTCCGCTAAGGTGTACGGCGATGAGGCTGAAGCATGAAAAGACAGACAACGTTAATCTGAAGTGGGACCCTAATATCATCTGCAATAGATTTATGTAAAATACATCACCAAAAAGTGCTAGATGTAAAACGCATCAGCCGCGCCACGGCCGCTCCGACAGATGCTGTAAGTACTGTTCACTCTGAACTTAACTGAAGAAAATGAACTTCACAGTCGAAACTGAACTTTACTGTCGAAACTGATTGAACTAGTAACAGAGCATTGCAATAGATGTTTAGGGCGTTCGAGCACTAGTAGCAGAGAAGCAGTGATCTAAATCAGCAGACGCTCGAGCAGGGAACGCACTAGCAGAGAGCAAGTCGTGCAGTAGCACCGCGAGCGAGTGCTAAAGCAGCAACTCCTGTAGCTGCCGGAGGTCGTGCAGCAGCAGCAGCAGCGCAAGCGAGAGCAAGAGCAGAGCAGCAACACGAACGAAAGCAGGAGTAGTGCAGCAGCGCGATCGACAGCAAGAATAGAGCCGCAGCGCGAGCGAGAGCCGGAGCAGCAGCAGCTAGTGCCGTTGTGGAAGTCGCCACCGAGGAAGCGACGACATGGGGGAGAGACGCCATGGATGATGTGGCCGGCGACGGCGGCGTCGATGGAGACACGCCATGTCTGCTCAGTATCGAGCGCCGGCAGCCCCGTGAGATCGAATAAAAGATAAAATGCAGCGGTGAGTGCAGAACCTCCTTGGTCGCGCCGAGTTGGCCTCGTCTTCATCAGAGGAATTGGTGAGGGTGCTGCGGTTCCGGTGGGGCGGGTCAAGACGGCGCTGTGGGGATTGAGGTGGCGCGATAGACGAGGCGAACATCGGGGAAGCTCCTTGGAGGTGGAGGACGGGGCGGCTGATCCGGCGGGACGACGAGATCGACAAGGGATCCTCATCCGGTGCGGTGGATGAGGGACGGCAAGCTGTTGTGGTGGACGACGTAGTCAGGGAAGAGTCTCCGGCTGGGCGGCGGTCGGGAGGCCGACGGAGGAGCGTGGGGTTTCGCGGGTTTTGGCGGCCTCGGTGTACGAATGGGGGGCGAAGGGGGAGGGGGGAGCCAAGCTTAGGGACGCGCTTGTCCAAAATGTAGGGTAAGTTACCAGCGTACCCCCACCGGTTTTGACACCGCGACGTGGAGCTTCATTTCCGGCTGAGGGGTAGAAGGGGGATTTCGCGTGTCTGGGCTGCGGGAGCAATTTCGGATGAGGAGGGAGTTCTCGCGCGCGTTCAAATTTTGGGATAACAAGGCACGTCGCGGGTTGAAGAAGCGGGAGTTTCAAAGCAGGTGAGACAAAAGATATTCGAGCTTGAAAATTTCGGGATAACAAGGTGCGGATTCCTTGTTCGGCAGAACAAACTTAACGTGTAAAAAAACAATTCATACAAGACACAAGAGAGTCATGTCCCCTTTTACTATATTGCTATAGATGCCATTGAAAAAACTACAAGAAAAATGTAAAAAAAAAATCGGGAGAACAAGATTACCCTGCACAGTACCAAATCGATTCGCACTTCCCTCAACAACAACAAAAAACAAATCAATTCCCACCAAAGAAAGAGTAATGTCCCTTTTTATATGATTATAGATGCCATGATCTCGAATTTCAATTTTTGAATCCACGTTATGTTGAATTCGAATATATCGTTAGGTGACCTTGCGGTTTATAATTGATGTAGTCGTACATTTTGACCTTCCATCATATATGAACATTTTACTCCACCATGTGAACATATATATTGTCGTCTACCATATGGACTAAATTTGAATCAATTTTCCTTATTTGAATACGATTGTTGTCAAGTTATACAATAATTTAAATATTATCTTGATAACAAAAAACATACATATAGCAGTAATCATATTTCACTATGAACTACATGTACCATACGCTCTCCAATTCAAATATTTGTATCCATTTTATGTTGAATTCAAATCATAGTACATTATTGGTCTAGGTAGCGAGATGTTTGGGATAATCAAAACCCTGTTTTCATATGTATAATTTTTGGCTGAATTGGGACAAGTTTTGGTATAAGCCTCTTGCAAAACCGGAGATTCTCTCAACAAGCCTCGTGGTTCCGAGAGGGAACATGTCACCTTTGTTTGCGAAACGATATACGCCGCCTCCCCCCTGATTTTATTTACAGAGGCAACATAGAACTATATGAGTGCCCTGTTAAATTTTGGAATTATTTCGGGTTCATTTGGCCTTTTTATACATTAATTGAGTTTCTGTACTTTTAATGTGCATAATATAAATATGAATTGCATGCACATGCTCCGGTGCACCAAAGTGGGTTGAAAAATCACATGTGTGTCCTTGGTTGAATTTCTAGGTCCCATGGAAGAAATGAGAATGAAATTCAAACATTTGGGCGTCATGACTATATTTTGACAAATGGAAGGCATGTATTGTGGAACGGAGGGAGTGCTTGTCATCAAAATGGATAAAAAGGGACGTATCTAGAACTAAAATACGTCTACATACATCTCCTTTTATCCATTTTGATGACAAGTAGCACTTCTTACCCAAAGGAACTTTATATCCAACAGACACAAAATATCCGTTCGACTGTTGGAAATTACTGATCTTATGTCGAAGTAATTGCTGCATCGCCACCAAAACCCACCATTTCTTAAGCTAAAGTAGACCAAGGTAATCCCTATATTAGCATATTACTAAGATAAACAGAAGGCACTGTAGAAACATTTAGGACGTGAGCTTGTCAATCTGAATGTGGAGGGACACAAGCTTAGCCCCGGCCAGCAGCTTGGGCGGAACTGTCAAGAAGGTCAGCTCCTGCACGTCGACGTCGCCGCGATCCTTGCTACTTGTCACCTCCATTTCCACCTTGACGGCGTCGGTCGTGCCTTTGGGCTCCCCCGGCGGGCCGTTCGCCCACAGCTTGGCCACGTAGTGCGGCAGTGGGGACGCCCCCGCTCTGATGCAGACGACCGACGCGGCGATAGGCGCGCCGATCTCGAGCACGCCGCCGACCAAGAAAAACGCGCGGCGGTCCTCCTCCGCGAACAGCAAGAGCCGTGGCTCCGACAGTGGCACTTGCAGCTGGAGCACCCTGCCGTACTGGATCCTGTGCACGGGCATGGGATGCGCGGTGCTGATGTGGTGGTAGAGCACCAGCGGTGGGCCTTCGTAGCCGCAGACGGGCACGGGGCATTTGTAGGGCGCGAGTAGACACACGCTCTGGTGATCGGCGAGCTTATGGTAAGTGACGTAGAGCCCACGGCCTTCATGCGGGCACTCCACCCTCACCGACGAAAGGACGGAGTCCACCGCCGTGTTCCGCACGTCGAAGCCACCGCCGCGCTCGCACTTCTGGCACTGTCGCTGGTTCCTGGGACGCTCGACGCGGCAGTCCGCGCAGGCCAGGTGCCCTCCCTTGCACTGCAGAAATCAATCGAACAACACATCAATCAAGAAACCTGCACCTTGCTCAATCAACCGAACGGACGAGGTGTATTCGAACCTCATACACTGGAGGCGTCAAGGGGTGGAGGCACAAGGGGCAGTGGAGCACGGTGAGGTCCATCGAGACCTTAGAGAGCTCCATCGTCGGGTCTTGTTCGGTCTGCGTGATCTCGCCCTCCTCGTGCACAACCATCTCTCGACTTGGGCCGGGGTATTACAAAGCTTTACCGTTACATAGTTTATACTACTTCAAGGTGCATTAAATCAACACATGCAAGTATCAAAAGGAGAGTCACGGCATGCATGCATGCGTTGTAATTAATGCATCGGTAAACGCAAATTATTGAAATATATCGAGTGCAGTGCTTTGATGTGTCGCGTCAACTCGTACATCAACGAGAAGTTTGATTATCCTCTCCCTCGCGGACTTCACTGCACCTGCCTTTGGCTATATGACAGGTTGGCCACACACTTGTCGGGCCCACCTGTCATACACGCAAAGGCAGGAGCGTCCCTCCCTCGCCCATGAGCATGGTGGCTGGCAAGACTAGGAGAAGCTTTCGCTACACGCTCTCCCTCCCGCACGCGGTGGACATGCAGCAGTTCAATCGGTGTCAGATGGCCAGAAGCGTACTGTAGTACTCCTCCAGTGCAGTAGTACTCCATCATTGTTCGACTTCTTGAAGAGGCGAAGAGCCAAGCGCAGCCTGGACGCTCGTGTGGCAGTTTCATGTGTAGAGTAGTCTAGGATAGCGTGTACCATGCCTGTAAGCTTAAAATCGTTGGGGTCGGCTCCATGCTATGTGGCCGTCTCGAAGTTTTTAAAAAAATAGTCTTCTGGCCCTACCTGACACCCTGGTGATTGTAGTTTGCACGCTCATCTGGTCAAGACAGGAATATATATTTTAATTTGTTTTTTTTCAAAAAGGGGGGACTCCCCGGCCTCTGCATCAGAACGATGCATACGGCCACATATATTTTAATTTGTGGTGGGTAAATGTTAGAGGTTGCAGCAAATATATTGTACACTGCAGGTCTTTCAGCCAAGTTTAGAGGAAAGCATGTGGGGCCAGTGCTATGATGTGTCGCGTCAACTCGTACAACGAGGAGAAGCTTGATTTTACTACACGCCTTCTCCCTCACCCATGCGCGCGGTTGCTCGCAAACGAGGACAGGCTTTTTCTTAGTAGTACTTCTACAACAAGCTATCCGTCCCGCTCGCGGTGGACGGACATGCAGCAGTGGATTCGACACTGTAGAAGCAGCAGTAATAACATCATTGTTCATCTTCTCGAAGAGGCGAAGAGCCAAGCGCAAACCGAACGTTGCAGTTGCGAACATTGGAGCACGCATATAGCCAGGCTCTTGCATGAGACAAAATTGCTATGTGAGCCCACTATTGTACTAGTACGTACAACTACTTGCTAGTATAGCCATGTAAACCAGAAAGGAGTATTTGCCCTTCTAGAGATTTCAACAAGTGACTAGACTACACCGAGACGGAGTACATATGGAGCAAAATGAGTGAATCTGCACCGTAAATAAATACGTACTAGTTCTATCATTTTCCTCTCCGAGGTGCACAATATTGAGTATACTGACTAGTCTCTTTTTGACACGCATTTACGTTTTTTACACAGTACAGACACAAGCGCTCATATACACGTGCATACACTCACCCCTATGAACGCACACACGCACGGCACTATCATCTTGAAATTTACGAAGTCACCATAGGCACCTCGTCGTCGACGGGTCCATAGGTGCTTGAATGCCAAGGAGGGAGAGGGTAGCGGTTCCCGAGACGTTGAATGGTCAATGATGCATCCTCAATTACATGCAGAGGGAATTAATTGGAGAAGCAGAATAGAGCCAGCACGATGTGAATGCAACACAGTTTGGACTCTCATATAATAAAGGCGCCCCACCACTCCAATCCATCTACTCCCAAGTCTCTGCGCAACACTGCTCACTCCAATCCAAGACCAAGTGACCAGAAGCCACAAGCACCTATGGAGGCGATGGACGCGAGCGACAGTCGGCTGTGCCAAATCATCCAAGGCGCCGCCCTGCGGCCCCGCACCGCGCAGCGTTTCCAGACGGTGCTGGCGGCCGCAGGCATCGTAGCCCTCGCCGACGCCGGCTTCGCCTCTTGCATGGACGACATGATGGTCAACTCCATCCGCAAGTTCACCACGCGCGAACGACCTTGTCGTACTGCTCCAGCCCGCGCGCCCAGGCTCCTCATTGCCTGCCACCCTCATCGGCCTCCATGGTTTAGAACTCTTTCAAGCCCTGGTGGCCCTGCAGGTGCCGGAGGTCGCGACGAAGAATGTGCACCTCGAGGCCGCGCTCGCCGCGCAGCGCCTCGCCATGCAAGAAACCGTCGACCTGCACATCCACGTCTACGAGGAAATCGTCTACATAGGCCACTACAAGGCAAGCGAGGACAGAAAGACGTTGGCCTTCTTCCAGCGGCTGGAATCTTTGGACGCCATTGTTCAGAAGCACGTCGACCTGGCCACGAAATCCGTTGCTACTTAGGCGCCGTTCGGTGGGCCGGCGCCCTGAGTCGAGGAGGTGGACGTCGTCGATGGATGCATCTCTTCTTGCCTCCTGTAACCAGCACTGCATCGCCTTGTGGCCTTAATGTTTTATTAGTATAGTACTCCCTCTGTTCCCAAATATAAGTCTTTCTAAAGATTCCAGCAAGTGACTACTACATACGGAGCAAAATGAGTGAATCTACACTCTAAACTATGTCTACATACATCTGTATGCTGTATTCCATTTGAAATAGTATCTAAAAAGGCTTATATTTATGAACGGAGGGAGTATATGGCATTTTTATTCCAGTCGTAATGTTTTCACTGTGAGGTGGGGCCGCAGTTGAGCAAACCCACCCGCCCACCGGGCGTCGGCCGAGTTTAGAATTAGAAGAGAGAAACGAGGGAGGAGAGCTAGCTGTAGCACGGACACTGTTGTCAGATGGGACTCGTGTTTATAGAATAGGAGTACTGAGCACTCGTGCCTCTTTTTTTTGAGGGAAAAATTAGTCGTATGTCTAGTACCACTAGTTGGGTGCGTGCGACCTATAGCTGTCATCACTTTAGGTCTCTTTCGAACCGCGGCTATGCTTCACAGTACATATTATTTCACGCATTTATCCTCCTATATGTACTCCTAGGCTATTTCCACGTGCTCCCATTCGCCGACATGTGGGACATAGAGCATCTGGGTCGTAGTGCATGCACGACTCGGAGCATATGCCGGGGTACTTTACATTTCAGACCTCACGAATTACATGCAAACCCCCCGCAGAAGAATAAATAAATGAATGAATTACTACATCAAACCGGATTATTTTCGTGGAAACCGGAGCACGTTCATTAAATTTTGGACATAACACGTTTATAAAAAATGACCGGACCGAAACCAGTCTAAGGGCCTCTTTGATTTTTCCCGCAAAAAAAGGGCCTCCTTGATTCGCAGGAATGGGGAAAGTATGATGGCGATGAACCAAGACGAGGAGAACTCTAACTCAGTTAGAGGTTAGAGTTAGATTCTAACCCTGAACTAACTCTAAACCAAAGAGGTGTATGGATGGCAGGGTTAGATTGACAATAAATGCTCTATCTCAATCATTTGACAACTTTGGACCCTATTTCCTGCCAGATTTGGAGGGTGCTTGGATACGTTTTAGTTCCATGACTAAAAGTAGTGGGACTAAAACTTGCTAGCCTCACCCATGCTTGGATCCAAATACTAAAGAGACTAAAATCAAGTTAATGAGAATTTATTATCCTCCAAACCCTCCAATCCAGAACTCGCCTGTGTTAAAGGAGAGGAGTTAAATGAGGAGAGAGAGGACTAATCCACATTTTAGTAGGGGTACCCCTAACTAAAATTTTTTTAGTCTCAAGACTAGTTTTAGCCCCTCTTTAGTCAGGGGTGCTTGGAACTTTAGCCTCTTAAAGAGACTATTTTTAGTCAGACTAAAATAAGTCCCTTGGATCCAAGCACCCTCTTGGTGTGGCCGGCTCTTCTGTGGCCTCCTCCCGCTCACAATTAACATAAACGAACCATCTATACAAATCAAGCACGCAAAACATGATAATTTTTACTTTCTCCATACAAATGAGATATCCCACTTAAACATACAAGTCGTCAATCAAGCTTCACAAAATAAAAAAACACTTCATGAAACAAAGAATGAGCTAACTCATCACGGAAGTCATTCACGATAGGGAGGGAGCCCGGAGCACCTCACGCACCGAGGGAGGAGCTCGCCATCGTCGCTCTGGAGTAAGGCTCTGTAGAGCCCAAGCCCCGGGAACCCCTCCGACGCTGGCCCTTGCGAGTTGAGGTCGACACCGGCATGGGTAGCAGGGCCGCTTGCCGCCGACTGGTAACTTAATCTTTGGGCCTCTAGAAATAATGCAAGCCTATAACTAAAATACCTAGAAAGGTGAACTGAATCTTTGGGTCTCTAGAAATAATGCAAGCCTGAAACTGAAATACCTAGAAAGGTGAACTGAATCTTTGGGCCTCTAGAAATAATGCAAGCCTGAAAGTGAAATACCTAGAAAGGTGAACTAAATCTTTGGGCCTCTAGAAATAATGCAAGCCTGAAACTGAAATACCTAGAAAGGTGAACTGAATCTTTGGGCCTCTAGAAATAATGCAAGCCTGAAATTGAAATACCTAGAAAGGTGAACTGAATCTTCGGGCCTCTAGAAATAATGCAAGCCTGAAATTGAAATACCTACAAAGGTGACCTGAATCTTGGGGCCTCTAGAAAGATTTATTACCTCCTCAAGCAGCATCAAACAATTCCATGCGTGCACCACAAATCTATACCAAGTTTGATCAGGATCTACTTTTCCAAATCAGAATTAGCGCTAGAGCAAGAAAGATCAATGATATGGCCGTGAGACAGAGAAGGAACGAACAAACTCACCCCTCTCGCGACCTCCCTGGTAGATGCGCCGCCGCCACGCACGACAGAGGGAGAAAAACGACTGGTGAAAGGGGAGCGGGGCGACCTTCGAAGGCCGGAGGGAGAGAGAGGCCAGAGTAGGGCGGCGAAGGCCGGAAGGAGAGGGCGGCCGGAGGAGAGAGAGGGCGAGCGGCCCTATGGGGAACAGAGAGGAGTCGTGCGAGAGGGGGGAGCGATCTGGTGCGGGCAGGGGAGATTTTTTTAGTTCTCTTTTAGTGGGCTCGAGAATAACTAACCCAATTAGAACCTCTCCATCGGGCTAGTTTTTTTAGCTGGGTTAGAGCAAACAAGCTCAAACTAACCCCTCTTGTTTCGATAATTTGAGGCTATTTCAACCCAAACTAGCTCTAACTTAGGGATCCAAACAAAGAGGAGTGTTACTGTACATGCTACAGTGTGGACCGTAGCACATTGTTTTTTATGGCCACATCACCACATTGTTTTCTACTGCTAGTTCACTGGGCTACCGTGGTTCGCACTGCTGGTTCACTGGGCTGCCGTGCTTCGCACTCCTCCGACCTGAGTAGTACTCTAGTATAGTACTAGTATATACCGCATCATTCTTTGCTCCTTCTTACTACTCCGACATGTGGGAGAGCCAGCATCCGGGTCGACGTGTCATGCACCAGATTAGAGCGCGGAACGGAAGGGGGCATCACCCCGGTCGGAGCGTCAGTAATTCATGACTATAGTGAGTGGTCATATCACAAGTCTTTCCAGCAATAACACGCCGTCAAATCGCACAGCCCCACTCGCTCACCCTCCTCGCCTCTCTGTCAAACCGCCTACCCGAAAACTGCCGCGCGTACTGCACGGGAAAAGCCCCGCCCTAAACTTTTAACTATGTGAAAATAGTTCGAGCTTGTTCGTTCTATATAAATACAGTACTTACTGTATGTTTATTCACCCGTGGGGTTGTTCAATGAATGGAGGGGCGGGGAGCACAAGTGAACAATACTGTAGTACTACTAGTAGTAAGTAGGAGTCGTACAGTAGTCACCTTAAATAGAGAGTTTCTTTTCTTTAATGCCACGTACACAAATTGAAACACTTGTTGTGGAGAGAAAAAAGATAATCACTCCACTATATATGGACGCAGGGGCCTGAGCGCTTGCTTTACTAGGGTTTCTCTCTTCATTCTCTCATCCTCTCCAGATATAAACAAGATAGCGGTAGCGACATTTTCTCTCTGCTCACCGCTGGTCACAGATCCGGCCGGATCCCTTCGGCCGGTGTGTGTAGAGGACTAAAAGGTGCATCGTTCACGTGGTCATCGCCGCCGAGGGAGGAAACCCACAGCTGCTGGAGGGGCCCGATCCTCTGCCTGTGCCATTCTCTCCGACACAGCGCCGGCTCGGGAGGTCCTCCGACCCTTCTTCCTCCCTGCCGTATTGTCCGCAGATCCGACCTGTCGCCGCCGACATCCCGACGACCCTCAGGTATAAGTTCTTCGAAAGTGGACTTGCTCTACTACCCCAGCTCCCCACGTGTCTGCATGTGCATCTTTTTCTACTCCCATCAGCTCTTCCAAAGCCACCTAAATTTTTAGTATTATTAGAGGTAAAGCTACTTCATGCATTCAAATCTAGGGCTTTGTTCAAACAACGAAGAAAGGGGGAAATTTGTAGCATGAATCTAGGACTTGATTCAAAGAGGAAATAATATGGTGAAAGTAGTAGAGACCGGATACCCAATCGGTCTCTTGGTTGAAAAGGGAAATAATGGGAAAACGCAGTACAAATTGGATAAGGAACAGTTCTATTATTGGTTGAAAAAAGGATAGAAAGTGGCGGCTGGTGGACAAGTCAACAGAGTATGTCCAGGATTAGATTTTCTGCCATCACATAGTAAAAGGTCTCCAGGATTAGATTTGCTGCCCTCACATAGTAAAAGGTCTCAGGATTAGATTTGCTGCCCTCACATAGTAAAAGGTCTCAGGATTAGATATGTTGCCCTCACATAGTAAAAGGTCTCTAGGATTAGATTTGCTGCCCTCACATAGTAAAAGGTCTCCAGGATTAGATTTGCTGCCCTCACATAGTAAAAGGTCTCCAGGATTAGATTTGCTGCCCTCACATAGTACAAGGTCTCCAGGATTAGGTTTGCTGCCCTCACATAGCATGAACAAACTCGGCATCACCACTTTATGCCTCCTTGTAGGTACATTGTGCTGATGCGTCCACTGTCGCATGTCCTTATACCAACCTTTTGCTGTTGTTAATGTAAGGGCGCATGTAAAATGAAGCGATCACACTGTTACCTTAGGGACATGTCTAACCAGTGTTATTGTTAATCTAATGCCTCCAGTGATAAGATGCAATTAAACTGTGTTACAAATGGCACTCATGCTGTTTTCCCCAGTATGATAAGTAAGTTGCTCCTTTACGCTGCTGAGTGTCCTGGTGTCCCCACGGTCCCATGCCCTTAAACCAACTCTTTAGCTGCTGTTGATTTACTGTGTCTGGTAAACAAGCAATGCCACCATTAAAGTAATCCCATATTTGAGGAATCTCATTGTTGATCGTAATGCTTCTGGTAACATGAAGCATTGCTGACGTTTTAAAATTTCTACTGTCCTTGCGTGATTGCCATGAACATAATTAAGATGCTTCTTTTCATTTTGTATATGTTTCGTATATTCTTATTGACCAGCAACTGTTTACTTTCTATCCTTTTGTGCAGATAGGGATATCCATTTCACCTTGTTGCTATTGTGACCTTTTGGTGAACTGCACAAAACACTTTTTTGGAATGAGTGTCTTGTGCAGTTCAACTAAAATGTTACATGGGCAACATCTCTCAATTTTGGTGGAACTGCACAAAATGGTGATTGGAGTTTCCAAAATCTCCGTCAAATTCTGCTGGTAACCTCGTGCAACATTTTATTAGCCTTTGCAAGATGAGCCGTAGCTGAATGATGCAATCTTTGCTTCATTTCAGGCGAACTGCAGCAAAAGTGGCATGAATTGAATCATCGGGTGGAGCTGCAGGTTGACTTCCACTAGTGCCACTATTATAGTAATCATGCTCTTTATTATCTGCGCTGTGCAAACAGGAATACCCAACTACAGATGTTGTGACGGTCAAGAGCATTCGCCAAGTTCTTCGATTGTATGACATGGCTAGCCAAGATGGATTTAATCCCGATATTCACTTTATCAAAAGGCTCTAATGGGTTGGTTCTGAATCTTGCAAGCTGGGAATCAGTGAGATGTGTAGGCATCTTTGTTGTACTTATTATTTGAATCTTATTTGTTGGTTCTGAATCTTGCAAGCTGGGAATCAATGAGATGTGTAGGCATCTTTGTTGTACTTATTATTTGGATCTTATTTGTTGGTTCTGAATCTTGCAAGCTGGGAATCAATGAGATGTGTAGGCATCTTTGTTGTACTTATTATTTGGATCTTATTTGTTGGTTCTGAATCTTGAATGCTAGGAAACACGGCATGATGATGCAGAGGACAACAACCATAACAAACAGTTCAAACTTGGTAGTATTATCTTTGTGAAAGTGCGACAAATGTGCTGAGTGTGAGTGTCCTGAGAATAATAATTCTAATTGTTGTGCATGTTGATCCTGTGGCACTGATAGAACGAGTGAATGCATTGCTTGTTTTAAGTATAAATTTCTATTAAAGCTAATTAAATTTAAGTAAAGTGACCACTAACTCCTGTTATTACAGTACCAATACAGACCCGCTCGTGAACCGACGTGTGGCCGAGGGTGCATCTTCTGCCGGGCGTGCAGTGGACGAGGGAGGGGTAGTAACTGTTGTCGCCTGTACACACTCAGCTTACTGTTGAATCCAGTTCCCCAAGAGCTGAAAAACGAACTGCTGCCGCCGCCTACACACTCGTTCACTCAAAGAGACTCCAATGGCGATCCGAGGGGTGAGCCTGCTGGATATGGACTTCAGCAAGGAGTTCCTCTTTGAGTTCGCCGTTCAGTCCTATGGCTGCACCAGGTTCTGGAGCATTCGCCCGTTTCATCGGCAGCGCCGACTGCACCATCGCTACGGTGGAGAGAAGGAAGAACGCGACGATTCGGCCATCTGGTGCAACAAGCTTGTCGACATCCAGAAGCAATATAAGATCATGAGCAACGGGAAGGAGAAGGACTCCGTGGTTGACCTCGCTGAGACCATCATCGACCCCTGATACGCCAACATGAAAGAAGACAACCTGAACACGTGGGAGGTACCTCTGAATCTAGCCTACATAACCTACGCGGCCAAGGACGCATACGCATGCTACGACATGTACAGGCAGATCTTGGACATGAGGGCGTGTCTGCTTCCCGTAACCGATGAGTACACGGACAGCCGCAGCGTCATGATCAAGCGTGCCAGGAAGGTCTAGATGTTGTACTTTATCTGTTTATAAGCACCTTTATCATCTGAGTGTTTTTCATGCATTAGCCTATGTGTTGTAATTATCTGTTTTGTCCGAAATATTTCTTTTAAGAACCCATTAACCTGATTGCTTTTTTTAGTGGCTATTTGCTTATGTATGTAAACTAGTTCACTTGTCCGTAAAAAAACTAGTTCACTCGGCTGCCGTGCTTTGAATCTCCTTCCTCCCAACATATTCCCCTCCTCAGGTGGACCCAGCAGGTCTCTGAATTTTCTCCCACTTTCTTTTTCGATGTAAACTGAGTTTTCTCCCAGTACTTTCCCCTAGAACCAACTCAACTGTCCCACGTCTAGCCTAAAAAATAATAATACCCCACGTACTATTAACTCATCAAATTAAAATGATATTTTATTTCGTAAGTTGAAAGTTCTTACAAAATAATAATAATAATTGTTTATATATAACTTGGCAAGTTAACTCCTAGTGATTGCATACATAAGCTTGCAAAGATTTTACTGACGTGCAATCATGTGTTTATGTTTTTATAACATTTCTCCATCTAGCCCAACATGATATTTTCACCCAGCCCAGCAAGTCCGCGGATTTCGAGAAAAATTCAAATGGGATTTAAATGGGCTGCATAGATGTTACATCATTGTTTCACCCAGCCCACCAAATGGACTAAAAAACAAATGGACTGGCTGACATGTGGGCCAGTAGGTCGAAGCCTAAGAAGGCGTTGGATTTACATCCAACGGCCGGCATTCTTCTTCAATCTCTCGTCTTCTTCCCCCAGCGCTACCGGAACCTCCTGCTCCAGCCTTCGGCGTCTAGCGGCGTTGTTTTGCGCTCCTCAGCGAAACACTACCGCGCCGACGGCCAGGCCATCCCTCCACTCCGCACCTCCTGTTATTCTCTGCCGAGTGTAGGCCCACCCCGCACCCGAACCAGTCAAGTTTCCCACTCCTCTCCGTCTGCGACTCCACTGCCGCGTCTTCCCCATCTCCGGGTCGTTCCAGTCTGGGGCCTCGCCGTCGTCCACCGCCTCGGTGCGCTCGGCACGGCCTGGTCAACATACGAGAGTCATCGGAAGAGGACTGTACGTGGAGAGCCTGACGGCTGGGACCCAGGAGGTCCATGGTCGCACGCAAGGAAAGTTCCTCCTTATTACGCACCGTACGTGCACCGTACGTGGGAAGGGCTTATGTATTTTGCGAAAAAAATGTTCCCCCACTGACAGGTCGGACCCACCAGCTATATCTTCCCACGCAAGGAAGTGCCTCCTTATTATGCACCAAAAAATGAATACCCCCTGCTAGCTGGGACCCACCATAGTGGGTGGCTGACTTGTGGGCCTACTAAGTTGATGAGGATGGAGGGCTTTGTCAACTTAGTCAATATGAACGATTCTAGCTCCAGTGACCGTACGATGTCCATCCAACGGCCATAGTGCTTCTTCAACCTCTGGTCTTCTTGCTCTAGCCGCCCAAAGCTGCGCCGGTCATTGCGCGTGCTCCTGCCTCTCGTGGCCGGCTGTGATGCCGCGGAGGCCTCACTGCCCCTAGTACTCCCACCGCTGGCCCATGCTATCCCTCTACTCACCCACACCCCCTGTTATTCTGTGGCGATGGCAGCCTCACGCTGCAGCCGAACCAGTGAACCCTCGTACTCCTCTCCGCGTGGGCATCCACTACCACGTCTTCCCTGGCTCCGCGTCGTCCCCTTCCTAGGCACCGCCTTCGTCCACCGCCTTGGTGCTCTCGGCGCAGCGTGGTCAATGTGGTCAACAACCGATTTCCATCTGAAGAGTACTGTACGTGGAGAGGCTAACAGCTGGGTCCACGGCCACTGCCCAGTTTTTTGTGATTTGCCAAGTAAGTCGCTTTGTCAGGCCTGTTGGGCTGCAAATCTTTCAACACGAGGAGAGCTTCATTTAGCTGGCCGAGAAAATGGCCCATCAGTAATGAGAAATGGGCTCTACATTTTTAAAACACATCAAACCGGCAATTAGTTTAAAATATCTTTTTTTCATTTTGAGATTTAAAATTACATTAATTTTTATGCGTGGAGAATTTGTTGGATTTTATATTGATATACATTTATTTTTAAAATCAGTTTGAATGTGAGTCGAAATTTCGGGATTAAAAACAGTTTGGACCGCACCGAAATATGCAAAATTTCGTTAATTTTTTAACCGTGGCCACAATATGGGCTGTAATGCTAACAAAAAGAATATGGGTTCCAAAAATAACCTTAAGAATTAGCAAATGCGCTGTAAATTTTAGAAATAATGGCAGATGAGCTGTATGCTGTTTTCCACATATTTGAGGCTTTCCTAAAAAAAGGTTGACGCACAAGCAGTGACTGTTGGATGTCCATCGAACGGCCGTCGGGCTTCTTCAATCTCTGCTCTTCCTGCTCCAGCCGCTCAAACAAGCGTCGGCGGGACTGCATGCTGCCTCCTCCCCGCGGCCGGCTGTGCTGCCGCGCAGGCCTCACCGCCCCACCATACTCCCGTCGCTGGCCTAGCCATCCCTCTACTCACCCACACCTGCTGTTATTCTCTGGCGACGGCAGACGAACCAGCAAACCCTCGTACAGTCGTACTCCCCTCCGCGTGGGAAACAACTGCCGAGTCTTCCCTACCTCCGTGTCGTTCCCTTCCTAGGCCTCGCCGTCGTCCACCGCCCTGGTGCTCTCGGCGCGGCCTGGTCAACGTGGCCAACGACCGACATGCATATGAAGTGGACTGTACGTGGAGAGGCCGACAGCTGGGTCCACGGCCGCACGCAAGGAAATGCCTCCTTATTACGCGCAAAATAATGATTCCTCCACCTGACATTAGGGACCCACCGAAAGGGCCTCTATATTTCGCAAAAAAAAGCATTACCGCCGCTGACAGCTCGGACCCACCAGCTATATCTTCGCACGCAAGGAAGTGCCTCCTTATTACGCACACAAAAATGAATACTCCCCCTGTTAGCTGGGACCCAGTATAGTGGCAGGCTGACTTGTGGGCCTACTAAGTTGACGGGGATGGAGGGCTTTGTCAACTTAGTCAATATGCACGATGCTAGCTCCAGTGACCGTACGATGCCATCCAACAGCCGTAGTGCTTCTTCAACCCCTGGTCTTCTTGCTCCAGCCGCCCAAACCAGCGCCGGTCGTGCCTCGTGCTCCTGCCTCCCGTGGTCGGCTGCGATGCGGCGGAGGCCTCACCGCCCCCTACTACTCCCACCGCTGGCCAGGCCATCCCTCTACTCACCCACACCCCCTGTTATTCTGCGGCGACGGCAGCCTCACACCGCAGCGAACCAGTGAACCCTCGTACTCCTCTACGCGTGGGCATCCACTGCCGCGTCATCCCCGGCTCCGCGTCGTCCCCTTCCTAGGCCTCGCCGTCGTCCACCGCCCTGGTGCTCTCGGCGCGGCGTGGTCAACATGGTCAAGGAACAGCTTCCATCGGACATGGACTGTATGTGGAGAGGCTGACAGCTGGGTCCACGGCCGCAGCAAGGAAGTGCCTCCTTATTACATGCAAAATAATTATTCCTCAACCTGACAGCTGGGACCCACCGGACGGGCCACCGTATTTCGCGAAAAAACGTTTGCCCCTGACTGCTGGGACCCACCAGCTACATCTTCGCACGCAAGGAAGTGTGTCCGGGCAAAAAAAATTGATTCGCCCCCTGACTGTTGGGACCCACCAGCTACATCTTCGTAGGCAAGGAAGTGCCTGACAGTCGGGACCCACCTGGTCGAAGGGTACGTAGCGTTGTCATTCTGGTGGCGAACGTGTATGTACATATATACTGGTGGATGTAGAGGCGCGCACGTGTCGTAGTAGAGGCGCGTACGTGTCGTAGTAGAGGCGCGCACGTAGCATGTACACGTACGTACAGCGGCCAGGGTGCAAGAAAGAAAATATGGCCACGTATGTGTACATACAGGCGGGGTCTCGAACGCCTACTCGCGCATACGTACTGCTAGGGCTCGTGTACATGGCTGGGTCGGAACGGAGAAACAGCGTCGTTGTCGTGTTCATGGGGAGGCAACGGAATGCGTCGTGTTCATGGGGAGGCAACGGAATGCGTCGTGTTCATCGGGAGGCAAGGGAACGCGTGGGAGCCAACCGGCTGGGTCAGAACGGAATGCGTCGTCGTGTTCATCGGGAGGGCTTGGACGGAACAGCCGATGGAAACGAGGCCTGGCGTACCGCAGAACAGAGGAAACGGCCTTGTGTTCGACCGGCCACGTTTGAAACGGGATCCTGTTCATCGGGAGGGGTCTGGCGTACCGCAAAACGGAGGAAATGGACCTCCTACGATCGAAACGGGGGTCTTGTTGATCGGGAGGGGTGTGGCGTACCGCAAAACGGAGGAAACGGACTTGTGTTGGAGCGCTACGGTCGAAACGGGGGTCATGTTCATCGGGAGGGGTGTGGCGTACTGCAAAACGGGACTCCACGGGACACTGTTCATCTCCACTGTCGACCCCCTCCAGCCTCCACGGGCTACTGTTCATCCACCGTCGACCTCCTCCAGCCTCCACCTGCGACTGTTCATCCACGGGCTCCTGTTCATCCAGCCTCCACCACGCGCTACTCCACCGGCTACTGTTCAAGCAACCCTCTCCATGGGCTCCTGTTCAACCACCCCTCCACGGGCTACTGTTCATCCAGCCCTCCACCGTCTACTGTTCATTCTGCCCTACACGGGGTGGTCCTGTTCATCCTGCCCTCCACGCGGTCCTATTCATCCAGCCCCTACCGGCTCGATCGATCGGGGTCCTGTTCATCCAGAGGCAACACCACGGGGTCCTGTTCATCCACCCCCACTGGGAACTGTTCATCCAACCCCCCCCCCCCCAGCAACGCTCACTGTTCATCCAGAGGCAGCATCGATCGGCTTCAGTTAGCAGCAGTAGCGAAGGAATCGCTCGATCGGGTTCAGTTAACAGCCATCGATCGATCGCTCGGGTTCAGTAACGCGTAGCCTGCAGTGCAATCGCTCGGGTTCAGTTAGAGCCCAATGCCTCGCTCGGGTTCAGTTAGAGCCAACGCCTCGCACACACCCGCGTACGTGTACGAGAGAAACACGCATCGCTCGGCCCCCGACCTCCCACCGTAACCGGGAACTCCCCAAAATTTTCCTCGCCCTCGCTTCTACCACGGTTTTTTCCGTCATGGACGGCCCAAAGAATGTCATGCAGCTGCGTCTCCGGCCTGCCCAGGACGAAAAGCCCATTTTCTGTCATGATTTTTTGTCATAGAAGTAGGAGCCCACCACATCTATGATGATACCGGGTTTTGTCACAATTATCGTCATAGAAGTGTCATATGTATGATAGAAAAAAATTTCGTTCGGCCCAAAATGTCACGGATGTGTCTTTTTTTGTAGTGGATCCTTGAGAAGTTGCCCTTCAAGAACTCGAAACCACCGTGCCCTGGCCCCACGGTGGGCGCCAACTGTCGTGGATTTGTCGCGGCAGATGTCCTACAAAAGGACTTAGGTGTGGAGCCATCGCAACATAGTTAGCTTGAAGGGGTTGAACGGGACAAAGGACTCAAAGAGTTACCCAGGTTCGGCCGCTCTCAACGAGGTAAAAGCCTACGTCCTGCTTCTGGTTGTATTGCTTGAGTTTTGATTACAAGGGAGCGAATACACTTGACCTAGTTCTCCATTGGTTGTTTCTTGAGTTAACCCGCCGCCAGGTCTCGCCTTTATATACATAGGTTGCCACCCGGAAGCTTACAGAGTCCCGGCCGGCTCATACAATGTCACCGGCTCGGTTTCTAACTAGTCATGCCTTACAGGGCAAGTCATCATACGACGGTTCATAGGACCGGGTCTTGGGCCTTCCCTAGGCCTGCTACCAAGAGCCGCCATCTTCACACCTTGGGCTTTCTTGAACCTTCTTCATATTAAACTGCCAACGGTGTAACCCAGCCCCTCCTGGGCGGGTCACACCTCGCAGCTATATTCCCAACACCATACGCAACAACCCCCTTACTCGGGTTTAAGCTTCTGTCACTCTAGCAACCCACTATAAGCGAATCATGAATGTATTGCAACACCCTACAGCGGGAATCCTTCACGTGTGCGCGGCATGGAAGGCACCATAGGACAGCACCAAAATAAGCATACAACTCAAACCAATCTAGATCATCAATCAACCCAAAAGATAAAAGAGATCTACTCAAAACATCATAGGATGGCAACACATCATTGGATGATAATATGTGGCATAAAGCACCATGTTCAAGTAGGGGATTACAGCGGGGTACGGGAGAGTGAACCGCTTAAAAGAGACGAGGAAACTGATGAATATGGTGATGTTGATGAAGACGGTCACCGCGGCGATGGTTCCCCCGGCGGCACTCCGGCACCACCGAGAGAGAGGGGCAGAGAGTCTCCCTTGTGCTTCCTCCTCCATGGCCTCCCGCCTAGATGGGTAGAGGTTCTCCCTCTGGTCCTTGGCCTCCATGGTGATGATGTCCCCCTCCGGCTTCCTCCTCCATGGCCTCCGGTGATGATGGCCCCCTCCGGCAGGGTGCCAGAGGACCTAGATTGATATTTCGTGGCTACAGAGGCTTGCGGCGGCGGAACTTCTGATCTAGGTTTCTTTCTGGGGGTTTTGGTATTTATAGGAATGTTTGGCATCGGTCTCACGTCAAGGGGTCCACGGGGCAGGGACAAGCCGGGAGCACCCTCCCAAGGGGTAGGGCGCGCCCCCTAGCTTGTGGCTTCCTCATGAAGCTTCTGGACCTTCCTCGATGCTTTAAGGGTCTCTTTTGGTCCACAAAAAATCACCGTAAATTTTCAGCCCATTCTGAGAACTTTTTTTCTGCACAAAAAACGACACCACGGTAGTTTTGCTAAAAACAGCGTCAGTCCGGGTTTCATGACTCACATGAGAAAGCTTCTCATGACCATCTAAGAAAGCTTCTCATGATCATTTGTAGCAATAAATTTTACTTCTGGAGATCATCATGACTGACCCTTAGTTTCTCAAGATCTTGCTTTCTTTGAAGAAGTTCATAAGAAAGCTTCTCATGATCATCTAAGAGTGTTACATGGTGACCTTGAAGGTTATCGAACTTCGACTGTAGTCGTTGAAGATTATTAGTCAGGGTTTGAGTCCGATTCAATTCCTCGCCCAACAAGTCATCGCTTTTGTCTAGCGAATTTTGAACCCTTTCCAAATCTTTTTGTTGTTTCATAGCAATGGTAGCAAGCTTGGAATAACTAGGTTTGAGGTTTTCATCAGATTCATCTTCACTTCACTCGGAGGAAGGATATTTGAGTACCTTGGCACCTTTTGCCATGAAGCAGTAGGTGGGAGCGTACTCATCGTTGCCATTGTCAGTGGTGTTGGTGATGCCATGTTCCTCAATGTTGAATATGGACTTGCTGACAAAAGCAGTAGGGAGAGCTAGGCTCGCCACACCAGAGTCTCACTCCTCAGATTCCTCCTCTTGCTCATTTTCTTCAGATTCAGCTTCACAGTCCATTTCCTTGCCAATGAATGCCCGAGCCTTTCTGGAACTACTCTTCTTGTGAGATGAAGACTTTGAAGATTTTGATGATGAAGACTTTGAAGATTTCTTCTTTTTCTTTGAGTCATCTGAACTGTCATCCTTGTATTTCCTCTTCTTTGATTCCTTCGACCCTTGAGTACAATCAGCGATGTAGTGACCAGGCTTCTTGCATTTGTGGCAAGTCCTCTTCTTGTAGTCGCGGATGAAGGATCCGATCTCGTGTCATCATTTCTTGAAGATTTTCCAAAACGGACATGTCTATAGAACTTCTGGAATTTCCTCATGAGCATAGCTAGCTCCTGGCTCAGTTCCTCAGGATCACCAAGGCTGCTATCAGAATCTTCCCTTTCATATGAGGAAACTGCCTTGGCCTTCAGTGCACGTGATCCTTCCATAGCTTCGCCCATAGAGGTCTCTTTTCTCATCTTGTTGGAACTCATGAGTATTCAGTCTCTCGACGATATCAGCAGGATCTAGTGACTTGTAGTCTCCACGTTCTTGAATCATTAGTGCCAGTGTATCGAATGAAGAATCAAGTGATCTCAGAAATTTCTTCACCACCTCATGGTCGGTGATGTCAGTGGAACCAAGTGCTTAAATCTCATTTGAGATGTTAGTGAGGCGATCGAAGGTTTGCTGAACATTTTCGTTGTCGAGTCTTTTGAAGCGGTTGAAGAGATTGTGAAGAACGTCAACTCGAGAATCATGTTGGGTTGAGATTCCTTCGTTGACCTTGGACAACCTATCCCAGATAAGCTTTGTAGACTCCAAAGCACTCACTCTGTCATACTGTCCTTTGCTCAGATGTCCACATATGATATTACTCGCTTGAGAGTCGAGTAGCTTGAATCTCTTCACATCAGCAACGTTCATGGAAGGAGTGATGGAGGGAACACCATTTTCCACAATGTACCAGAGATCGTTGTCAATTGCCTCAAGATGCATGTGCATCTTGTTGTTCCAGTAGGGGTAGTCCGTCCCATCGAAGGTAGGACACCCAGCCGAGACCTTGATCATGCCTGCAGCCGACATAACTAAAACTCCAGGTGGTTAAACTAAAATCACATAGAACAAGGGAGTACCAATTGAAAGTGCGTTATATCGACTAGAGGGGGTGAATAGACGATTTTTACAAATTCGTCACTGAGGAAATACTACTTGAGGAATTTGCTAAGTGACGAACTACAAGTAGCGGAATAAGTATTCAGGTGCATGCATAACAAGATAGTAGCATAGTCATCCTGATGAAATGAAACATACACGGAGCACGGGTAGCGTGTAAACAGGATAAGCAGGCAGGAGATAAGATGACTGAAGGAATAGGATTGAGGAAATTGAGAAAGTCTTCATTCAAAGTCTTCAAACAGTAACGATCAATTTCATCAACACATGAGTGAGGAAATGAAAGAGTTGAGGAAATAGAACCAGTAGCTTGGTGAAGACAATGATTTGGTAGACCAGTTCCAACTATTGTGACAGTTGTACGTCTGGTTGGACTAGCTTGGTATTTAAACCAAAGGACACACAGTCCTTACTGTATTCTCCTTGAGCCAAGGTCACACAGACCTCGCCCAATCACTCATGGTAAGTCTTCAGGTGACTTCAAAACCTTCACAGACTTTCTCACTCAGCGATCCACAATTCCTCTTGGACGCTCTAGACCATGACGCCTAACCGTCTGGAAGATGCACAGTCTTCAAAGGTAACAAGCATTGGTTCCACACATGAACAATCTCTTCAGTGATGCTCAATCACTTTGGGTTGTAGGTGTTTGGTTTGGGTTTTTTCTCACTTGATGATTTTCGCTCAAAGTCCTCAAAGGATGGGATGCTCTCAGTGACAAGTGTCAGTTTCTCTTGGAGCAGCCAACCAGCTAGTGGTTGAAGAGGGCGACTATTTATAGCCGGGGAGCAGCCCGACATGATAAGACATAAATGCCCTTCAATGATATGACCGTTAGGTGGGTAAGATATTTGGGACAGCTGGCGCATAGCATAACAACGGTCGGAAATTTGAGCTCTCAAATTCCTCAGGGCTATCATGTTCCTCACTTGTAGGCAATCCGCACCTGCGAATTCCTAACTCCTCAATCAGAATAGATTCCTCAGAGACCAGAAGATCTTCTTCTCTGTCACTGAAGAAATTGACTGAACTGTATGAGATTTCCAAAGGCTTCACTCGAAGGATCGGATATGTGTAGGCTTTGAGATGAGCATCACTTGGAAATTTTTCCTTAGTTTACCTCGACCCCCTTTAATAGTACGGTGTTTCCTATGACTCAAGAAAGGAAAACAAAACTGCGAAAACAAAAGTCTTCACGCTTCATAATCCTCGCATCAATATCAATGTCTTCAAGGTCACACCAATTTCCTCATTTTCAAAGTCTTCAAATGAAGACATTCATTTTTAGGGGTCGACTTTCTTCGGAAATATCAAACTCCTCAGAGACTTATAGAACATGTGTCTTAACCTATAAGTCTTCAATACACCAAAATCACTAAGGGGCACCAGATGCACTTACACATACATAACCCAGACTCTCGTAGATTGTACCCCTACTGCGATGGACAGAGAACCAGCTTCACCCAATCTAACCCCAACCCCACCAGATAGTAACTCAGTTCCAATTGGCACAACACCATCTCCACCACAGAGCTCCCAAACAAGAGCAGTTAGTAAGGCCGTGATACGTCTCCAATGTATCTATAATTTTTTTATTGTTCCATGCTGTTATATTATCATTCTTGGATGTTTTATAATCATTTTATAGTCATTTTATATCATTTTTTGGTACTAACCTATTGACATAGTGCCAAGTGCCAGTTGTTGTTTTCTGCATGTTTTTTACATCACAGGAAATCAGTACCAAACGGAGTCCAAATGCAGTGAAACTTTTTGTGGATTTTTTTGGACCAGAAGACATCCAGTACGCCGGAGAAGCACCTTGGGGGTGCTCCGAGGGGAGCACAACCCACCAGGGCGTGCCAGGAGGCCCAGGCACGCCCTGGTGGGTTGTGCCCACCTAGGGTGCCCCCTGAACCGCCTCTTTGCTCTATAAATACCCAAATATTCCAGAAACCCTAGGGGAGTGGACGAAAATCAATTCCAGCGGCCGCAGAGTCCAGAACCACCAAATCCAATCTAGACACCATCACGGAGGGGTTCACCACTTCCATTGGTGCCTCTCCGATGATGCGTGAGTAGTTCTTTGTAGACCTTCGGGTCCGTAGTTAGTAGCTAGCTGGCTTCCTATCTCTCGTTTGATTCTCAATACAATGGTCTCTAGGAGATCCATATAATGTAACTCTTTTTTGCGGTGTGTTTGCTGGGATCGGATGAACTTTGAGTTTATGATCAGATCTATCTTTTTATCCATGAAAGTTATTTGAGTTTCTTTGATCTCTTATATGCATGATTGCTTATAGCCTTTTATTTCTTCTCCGATATTTGGTTTTTTTTGGCAAACTTGATCTATTTATCTTGCAATGGGAAGAGGTGTTTTGTAGTGGGTTCGATCTTATGGTGCTTGATCCCAGTGACAGAAGGGGAACCGACACGTATGTATCATTGCTACTAAGGATAAAATGATGGGGTCTATTTCTACATAAATAGATCTTGTCTACATCATGTCATCGTTCTTATTGCATTACTTTGTTTCTCCATGAATTTAATACACTAGATGCATGCTGGATAGCGGTCGATGTGTGGAGTAATAGTAGTAGATGCAGGCAGGAGTCCATCTACTAATCTTGGACATGATGCCTATGTTAATGATCATTGCCTAGATATCGTCATGATTATTTGAAGTTTTATCAATTGCCCAACAATAATTTGTCTACCCACCGTTTGCTATTTTTCTCGAGAGAAGCCACTATTGAAACCTACGGGCCCTGGGTCTCTTTCTCATACTATTTGCCTTTGCGGTCTATTTTATTTGCTTTTATTTTCAGATCTATTAAACCAAAAATACAAAAAATACCTTGTTGCACTTTATTTTATTTGGCATTCGATCTATCAATATTTACTACTCTCTCACGTCCATTTGCCAATTTCCGGCACCGCTACCCGAAAGGGATTGACAACCCCTTTTGCACGTCGGGTTGCGAGTATTTGCTATTTGTGTGCAGGTGTTGTTTACGTAGTGTTGCTTGGTTCTCCTACTGGCTCGATAACCTTAGTTTCATCACTGAGGGATATACCTACCGCCGCTGTGCTGCATCATCCCTTCCTCTTTGGTGAAATACCGACGTAGCTTCAAGCCGCATCAAAAGGAATTTCTGACGCCATTGCCGGGGAGGATCTTCAACATATACCAGGTTCCTAATCACAAATCTCATCTCCTTGCAATTTACATTATTTGCCATTTGCCTCTCGTTTTCCTCTCCCCGACTTCACAAAAATTTGATTCGCCCTCTTTTTCGTTCGCCGTTTTCTTGCCGGATCTGTTTTTATGTGCAATCTTGTTTGTCGTTATTATCATCATGGATAGTTCTTCCTCTATTGCATGCACTCCCGAGAACGAGGTTCTCAACTTTAAACAAAGGGGAGGAGAAAATTTAAAAGATGCTTGGTATAGAATTTGCAATGCTCATAATAGATCTATCCGTAAGCAATCTACCGTTGTTCTTCTCCGTTGTTTTTATGTGGGCATCGCCACTTGGTATAGATTCATCCTTGATGTGATTACCGCTGGGAATTTCTTGATGTGTCCCTCTCTTGATGATTTTAATGCTATGGGAAATTTGGTAGGCTCACCACCTCTTATGATTAATGAAACAACTTTGACTCTTGAGCATGTCATGGAAAGATTAGATACTATTGAAAAGAAAATGCTTACTTAAGAGCATATTGAAAACTTGGATAAAAAGATGCATAACTTTGCAACTAAAATTGGGTCAAAAGCGGGACAAGTTTTTAAGTTGTTAAAAGAAAAGGGAACCGTAATTCACGGAAGAATTGAAGAAAGTCCATCTCGGATTGATAAACTGGAAGAAATCTTTAGTAATTTGAGCATGGCTTTGCTTCCGCTAAAACTATCGAAAAAACTCCCATAAAGATTGGCAAGACTACTCGAGTTACTAAGAGCAAAGGTGCAACTTCTAGTAACAAAGTAAAGAGGATCTTAAGATGATTAGTATTCACCCAGATTTTGTTGAAGTTATAAGAGATCACTTTGGCAAGAATGAATTCTTTAAATTTGTTCCTAGGAGTGTTGTCATTGAAAATCTTTATGCTAAATCTTTGAATTATTCTAAGTGTTTGATTAAAGAGTTGGACAAAGATGACAAAACTTAGATCATTGCTGTATGCCTAGCTAAGGGCATAAAACCATAGCGCTTGTTGGGAGGCAACCCAATGAATAAAATATATTTTTGCCTTTTGCTTTCTGTTCTTGAGTGTTAGCACAATTATGCTACTGTTATTATTGTGTTTTTTGTGTTTTAGCTAGTGTTTGTGCCAAGTAAAGCCTTTAGGATCTTCTTGGGTGGTAGTTGTTTGATCTTGCTGAAAAACAGAAACTTTTACGCTCACGAAAACAATTATCATTTTTAACCAGAGCGTGATAAAATACCAATTCTTTTTGTAGAAGATTAATATACAAATATCTCAGGTTTTCCTAGTTTCTCAAGATTTTTGAAGTTTCAGAAGTATTCGAAATATCTAGATTACTACAGACTGTTCTGTTTTTGATAGATTCTGTTTTCTTTGTGTTGTGTGCTTGTTTTGATGATTCTATGGTTTTCTTTGATGAGTTTTTGCCATAGAAAAGTTGGAATACGGTAGATATAATGCAAGAATAAAATATGAATTGGTTTGCTGTCGATGTTCTGGGAACGGGGGTGCCCAGACTTGCCTGCCTACGGCCCACGGCGTGGCTCCATCAACGGCCCGCTACGGCCCAGCTTCAGCGACAACAACCCAAGACCCTTGCGAGGGGCCAAGCCTCGCGAGGCGGGCGACACCAAGACCTCCCTGGGGGCAGCCTCGCCAGGCTGGCTCCTGAGGAGTGGAGATATCTATGCAAGGTACACCTCGCGAGGTTCAGATGACGTAAGCCATGACGACGAAGGCTAGGCAGGCCCCAGCGGGCGCAGTGTACCAGTTTCCTCTTTGGTTCTAAGGAGGCAAGTGCAGGCGCGGGGTCCCAAGGAATCAAGCAAAGGTTTCCATTTTGGTGCAATAAGACCAAGACCGCCAGGACGGCAGGACGAAGGTCACCGCGGAGCCCACTGCGGCGTCACCACTAGACGCTTTTGCAGGTGAAGACTACTTTTGTCAGGATAACTTGTACTAGTTGTCTCCCTTCGAATTTCGTCGTTGTGGGATCCCTTCCCACCTACATTTGGGAAGAGGACCAAGGCCACTATAAATAGGACCTAGCCACCATCGTAGAGAGAGAGAGACCGGATCGGATCCATTCCACCCTGACCAGCTCACCAGCTCATCGAGCTCAAGAACACCTCACCTCCTGAGGCTGTTCATCCTTTGTACTAGTTCATCCACAGCCCCTCGAGGCCAATCCACCACAAAGCAGGAGTAGGGTTTTACACCACAAGGTGGCCAGAACCTGGGTAAACTGTCGTGTCTCTTGTCCATTTGGTTCGTTGAGCTAGGCCGTGGGATCGGTGCATAGGCATACTGGGGAGGACGAGGTCTTCGCACGCACCCCAGAGTTCGAACCTCTCAAGGGTCTGCGGAACCCTCAATCCGACATTTGGCGTGCCGGGTAGGGGTGCATCGGGATCTCTCTTCTTCTAGTCGGCCCGCCATCGCCCCGCAGCGCCGATGGCTGACAACCCGAGGGCTCATGCCGAGCATTGGGCTGCTTGGCCCGTCCGGGCAGTGCCGTCCACCCAAGAAGACCTCCACTCGGTGCTCCAGGCGGCCCGCGCACCGCCCAACACCGCCGGACACGGGCGGCGCGGGCCGGCGCCGTCCGCCCTCGCACCGCGGCGTACGCGCGCCACCACACGGTCTTCGGGTTATGGCGCGGCGATAGCACCGCACACTCGCCGGGAGCAGGCAAACATGCGAGCCACGCTCATCGTAACACGAGAGCTGCTTCGTTGTAGGCTGGCGGAGGGCGGCCACGACGCCCTGCTGGAGCGGGTCACCGAGCTGCTTGACGCCTCCTGTAGAGGTGTGGCGCCCTTCTGTTCCCTGCCCACACCTCAGGTTGTGGCAGGGGCGCGCGCTGGGCCGCGACGTGCTCGCGCGCCCCCGGAGCGCCTGGGGAATTCGACAGCGTCAACATGGCCCGCAGCACCGCTCGTCCTACCACGGCTGCGCCGCCTCCAGGTGAGGCAAGCTTCGGTGGTCCCCAGCAGGGCCGCGCCGGGATGCCACCCTATGGCCATCAGGGCCAGACGCCGGGCCTGGTGGCCCAAGGCGCGGGGCAACCGGGCAACGGCCCTGGCGCGGCGGCTTCGAACGCCTACGTACCCATCATGATGGACCAGGAGTACACGCCAGGGGAAGGCCTCGGCTCGTTCCCCGAGCCATGCTAGGCAGAAGGGACGCAAGAGGCTGAGGCTTTCCACGAGGCGCCAGGAAGCTTCGCGGACCCCTTCAGCAACAATAACCGTTGGGTACATCCAGTATCTCAGGAGCCTGCTTATGCTAACCATGGACCGCAGGTGAACTAGGCCACGACAGCGGCCAGAGACCCCAGGGCGACGACTTCACTCCAGGCGGGAGACGCGCGCTGGGGGCTGCACGGGAGGGACCCGGAGCCAGGGCCTCCCCCGTGCCGCATGGAGAAAGGCGTTGCATGGAGGTAGGTCCTTTGCCAGGGAAGGCGCCGGCGAGCCCTTCCCCTCGGCAGAGGGCCCGCGGTCGCTGAGGGCACCGCCAGCGTCCCCCTTGCCCCTTGGTCTCGTCCTGGTTTCCGGACGCCCTAAACGGTGGTCGGGGGAGGCGCAGAGCGGGGCCCACGTCTGGCGATATGAAGCAAGGCTCGCACCTGTGAAGGTCTCCGCTCGTGACACTCTCACGTAAGAATGAGTGGGCTGTACATGCCCTGAAGTCTCCTGAGTGCCACCCTTGAGCCTCACGGGGGCTCCCACCCACGTCCAAGTGGAAGCACCATGCTCCGCGCTGGCCGTCGACACTGTCCCCCAATGACTATGCTCACACCCAGTGAAAGCACTTAGCTCCACGCTAGTGAGAGGACAAGAAGACTAGCTACGTGCCGGACGCGGCTGCTTGCTTTCGTCCCCTTTTCTGTAACCCGGTTCACCGCCCTTCTGGATTGAGATTTGAAGTTCTTTTTGTGTTATCAAAAACGGGGGGATTTTTCTCTTGTTCGTGTCGATTTCTTGCATTTTGGTTGCGTGTTTCACTTAGGGCTCGCACCCCCTGCCCCCCCCATGCGAGCACCTTGCGAGTGGGGGCTGTTTAGCACGCGGCGCCAGTCACGTCCGGGCGACCCGGGCAGGACCCCCTCAGGGTCAAGGATGCACTCGCCGCAGGTTCGCTGCGTGCATATCTTGCCGTAATCTGGCGCTTGCTCCTCGTGATGCCCTCTTGGATGGACCAGCAGGCTTCTCGGGAGACTTCGAACCTCGTGAGCCCCAAAGGGCTCACCTCGGGAGGAAGGTTCGGCCAGGGCGTTGGGGCTCTCCCAAGACCTGCGGAACCCAGGTAAGTCATAACAATTGCCCCGCAGGCCCGCAACGGCACATCTCAAGCCCTGTACTTAAAAGGCGCATCATCACTTCACCAGCCCATACATTTTGTTTCATATATTATAAGGGGGCCCCCTCAAAAATGCTTTCACGATCCATGGGGCCGCACCCAAGGTTTTTCTTCCATACAGGTTAAGGCAAAAGGAAATACAGGTCTAGCCAGAGGCACTCCCTCCCGCGACGTCCTCACCGTCTTCACCCACGTCACCCGCGTCGGCTTCATCGCCATCGTCCGCACCATCCTCATCAGCCGCGATCACGGCCGCATCATCCTCGGGGGCGAATTCTGCGACCAGTGCGTCCACGTTGTCGTCTATCCAGTTTGACAGGTTGTCTTGGATAACCCCGGGCAAGGGGCTATGGCGGCGTCGAAGTCAAAATGAGGATCGAGGCTCGGGAGGTGACTGTAGACGCGTGAGAAAGCATGCCCAAGAAGGCCCCGGCTCCACTCCTCAACGAGCTCGCGAGCCCTCACGGCCTGGTCCTCCAGGCGCGTCACGACCTCGGTGAAGAAGTGGAGGTGGCTAGCGTAATCTTCCTCGCGCGGGTGAGGGGCTCTCTCCATGCAGATGGTGCTCAAGGCTCGATTGGCTCTCACCCTGAGGGCCTGGAGCATAGAAGTGTGCTCGCGCTGCAGCGTCTGCCGACGGCATGCCTCGTCCGCATTCTTCTTCGTGAGGGACGCAGCATCGTTGATCTGCTGCTGGAGTGAGAGCAAGTCGGCGCGTGTGGAGGCCAAGTTCTCCTGGGCGGAGGCCTGAGATGCCTTGGCGGCCCTCTCGCGTTGCTCCGCCTCGTTCAACTTTGTCTTAAGGGCGGTAGTCCTGCCCTTAACCTCGGCCTCCACGAGCTCCAGCTTCAGGCGGTGCTCGTCGGCAAGATCTGTGCGAGCCTTCGCCACCCTCCGATCAACCTCCTCCTGGATCTTGGCTTCCCGAGCGGTGAAGGCGTCCTCAGCCATGGCCACCTGGCGCTCCCTCACCTCCAGCCGCTCAAGCTCCAGGCTGTGCTCCAAGGACTCCAGCACCAGCGCCTCCGCGCATTTCTGGGCCTCCTTCTCTTCGGAGGGTGCCCCCCTCATTGACGCGAAGACGACCCTGGGCACCTCAATCCACTGCTCAAGGGTAGCGTTCAAGGCCTGGAGTTCCCGCTCATGCCCCTCGGCAGCCTGACGGCGTTGGTCGGCTGCCCTGGCCTCCTCTAAGGCCGGGGCGCAAGCCTCGCGTGAGGTCACGAGGGAGACCGCGGCCTTCGTGCCGGCGCGCTCATGCTGAAGAAGCCCAAGGTTGATGGAAACCTTCAACTGGTGCCACTCGTGTGCCAGCCGAAGGTCCTCTGACTCAAGGCGGGCGTCGACGTCGGCAAGTTCTTCTCCGAGCCGGCTCAGCACGCCCATTGCCTCCCGAAAAAGCTCGTGGCGTACAGCACCACTCCCGCGCGCGAGCTCCAGCGTGTGGCCAAGCCCGTCCTTCGCGTCGGGAGTTATTGGGGAAGCTTGAGGTGGCCCGCCTGCCCCAGGCGGGGGGCTGGAGGCCGGAGCTTTCCCTGTCACCCTTCGGGCCTCAGCGGAGGTGCTGGGTGACGTGGCCTCGCTACTCGAAGATGAAGCCAGGGCTAGGATTACCCAGCCACCTGTGAATACTAATGGAGGAGCCCTCGGCACACCTTCTGCACCCCTGGCCGGACCATGAAGGAGGAGCGACAGGAACGCAGGATCAAGACCCCCCATCGGCGCGTCCGCCTCTCGGACAGGCCCCGTGCCTCGCATAGTGGTCCAGCATGGGGAGCTCAAGACCAGGGCGAGCCAAGGACTGGTGGAGGCCACTCCTCAGGAGATCTCGCAACTGCAGCCGATGGGATCCTGAAGAGACATTGTCAAGAAAGGACGCAACATGCAGGAAATCGCGAAGATGAGGTACTTACTCGTCTATGGCTATGTACTTCCTCTGCTTCAGCGGCCGATAGGCGTCACCATTGCAGCTTGGAGACCCTTTCCTCTTGCGGAGAGCTCCGAGGTTCAGGCGAAGCTGGCCGAAGCCCGGAGCGCGGCCGTCAGCGTCTCGGGCATTCGGCGGGGCCCCTGGGATAGTGACCTCAGGAGCGTCGGACCGCGCCAGCTCCCCAGCCCTCACCTCAGGGCTGCTTGCCCGAGCTTCGGGGGCGGCGACCTCGGGAGCCTCGGACCGCGCCAGATCTTCGGCTGCCCCCTCGAGACAGCTCACCTGAGTCTCGGGGGCTGCCATCTAAGGAGCGCCGGGCCGCGTCATTTCCTTAGCAGCCGCCCCGGTGGCACTCGGCGGCGCTCACCCCCTGCATCCACCTGTGGGGCGCGTGTCGCAGGGATGGCAGGCAGAGGAACCATGAGGACGAGGTTCTCGTGGGGCCCTTCAAGGCCGGCTGGGCACAGCCCCACTCGTCAAAGAGGGGCATCTGCCTCACAAACTCCTCCTTGTTCGAGCAACAGTACAGGAGGCAGCCCTCCTCCGGAAGCATGGCTGGCGTCGGGTCGCCCGTCAAGAGCACGAGCACCGTGCATAGCGTCTCAGGAGAAAACGCAGGCACATGGAACATCATGGGGTCCCTATTGCCAGTAAAGGCCCACATTTGTCGAGAATGACACTGAAGCGGGGCAATGCGACACTAGACGAACTCCTTCACCACCATGGGTGCCGTCACCCTGAGCTTCTTCAACCTGGCCAGCCGACGCTAGACGTGGGCAAGCCGGGGGTCGACGAGCTTCGCGTGCCCCCAGCCAGAGCTAGGTACGGCTGGCATCCGTGGAAGCAAGAGCAGGGAGTTGAGCATGCCGACATCCATGAACACCCACCGCTTCCGAATCCACTTACAACTGGCGAGAGCTTGAAGTCGATGCCCGAGCCAGTTGTCGCCGCTACGGCCTGAAAGGCCACGCACCCCAAGCACTGGTGGGCGTCGACCAGGTGAAGTGAGAAGAAATGACGAAACAAGGCCACGGAAGGGGCAATGCCCACCATGGCCTCGCAGATGAAGGCGAAGACGGCAAGGAGAATAATGGATTGAGGACCCAGATGCAGCGCATGGACTTGCTAATGCGAGAGTATGGCATTGAAGAAATCGGAGAAAGGGGGATCAGGCCAGGCAAGAGGGCGTGAAGATGGATGGGGATCTCAGTGGCTGCCATGTCGACCATGGCTCGGGAAGCGGGGCAAGCCACCATCGCATTCCACTCATTGGAATTAGTAGCGAGCGCTGGACGGATCTTGTCCAGCCCTTCTTGATTGACCACCGTCGACCACTCGAGGGCGGGCTCGAAGGCTGGCGGAGGCTCGACCGAAGCGCGGGCTTTCCCCTTCTTCTTCAACCGCGGCGCCATCGACAGGGAAGAACCAGTGCTGGCGTCAGATCCGGGAAAGGAGCCACCATCTCTCGGGAAGGTAAAGGAGCCAAGGGAGCGCACGGCAAGCGATGGGGTAGAGCTGCATTGGCAATAGTGGCTGCCGAGCCTGGTGAATATCAAGGCTGCGTGGGGAAGTGGGGGCGCCCACGTCCCGTCGGGTGCCACGCGTCCTTCAAGGCCGCAGGCGGTTAGGTCACGCGGTGCTCCGCACTTGCCCTTTGGCTTTTCCTTGAAGCCAAGCTCGAGCGCGCCTTGGGCCTGGGGGCTACTGTCGGTGTTCTGGGAATGGGGGTGCCCAGACTTGCCTATCTGCGGCCCACGGCGTGGCTCCGTCAACGGCCCGGTACAGCCCAGCTTCAGTGACAACAACCCAAGACCCTCGCGAGGGGCCAAGCCTCGCGAGGCAGATGACACCAAGACCTCCTTGGGGGGCAGCCTCTCCAGGCTGGCTCCCGAGGAGCGGAGATATCTATGCAAGGTGCACCTCGCGAGGTTCATATGACGTAAGCCATGACGACCAAGGCCAGGAGGGCTCCAGCGGGTGCAGTGTACCAGTTTCCTCTTTGGTGCTAAGGAGGCAAGCGCAGGCGTGGGGTCTCGAGGAATCAAGCAAAGGTTTCCATTTCGGTGCAACAAGACTGTCGGAGTTCTGGGAACGGGGGTCCCCAGACTTGCCTGCCTGCGGCCCACGGCGTGGCTATGCTAGCAGGCCCGTACGGCCCATCTTCGTCATCAAGGCATTCAAGACCCACGCGAGGGGCCAAGCCTCGCGAGGGGGACGATGCAAGACCTCCTTAGGAGTGGCCTCACCACGCTGCCTCGCGAGGAGCGGAGATATCAAGGCGGGGCAAACCTCGCGAGGCTCTCATGACATGAGCCGTGACGATCGACACCAGGCGGGTGCCAGGCGGGCGCCAGCGCGCGCAGCGTCCTTGTTTCCTCTTTGGTGCCAAGGGGGCAAGCACGGGCGCGGAGTACCGAGGTATCAGGCAAAAGTTTCCATATCAGTGCAACGAGACCAAGACCAGCAGGCCAGCAGGACGGAGGTCACCGTGGAGCCCAAGACGGCATCATCACCAGAGCCCTTTCGCAGGCGAAGACCGCTTTTGTTAGGATAGTTTGTACAAGTTGTCCCCTTTCAAATTGGCCGCCGTTGTTGGCTCCCTTCCCGCTAAATATTTGGGAAGAGGACCAGGGCCTCTATAAATAGGACTAGCCACCACCAAAGGAGGCAATTGTATCTCATTTGATCGAGAGCCTTCCCTTAGCCACACCGAACACAAGAGCACCTCAACCTCAGGAGGCTGTTCTTCCCCTTGTACTGTTCATCATCAGCCCGAGAGGCAATCCACCACCACCACACTGGAGTAGGGTATTACACCACAACGGTGGCCCGAACCAGTATAAATCTCGTGTCTTTCTGTGTTGCGAGTTCGTCGAGTTCGTCCGCGAGATCTTAGCGAGCTAGGGCGTAGATCGGTAGGAGGGGAAGAACTTCGCGCGCACCCGAGAGTTCGAACCTTAAGGGTTTTGCCGAAACCCGTGATCCGACAAAGACCAAGACCGCCAAGATGACAGGAGGGAGGTCACTGCGGAGCCCACCGCGGCATCACCACCAGACGCTTTTGCAGGCGAAGACTACTTTTGTCAGGATAACTTGTACTAGTTGTCACCCTTCGAATTTGGCTATTGTGGGATCCCTTCCCGCCTACATTTGGGAAGAGGACCAAGGCCACTATAAATAGGACCTAGCCACCACCGTAGAGAGAGAGACCGGATCGGATCCATTCCACCCTGACCAGCTCACCAGCTCATAGAGCTCAAGAACACCTCACCTCTTGAGGCTGTTCATCCTTTGTACTAGTTCATCCACAGCCCCTCAAGGCCAATCCACCACAAAGCAGGAGTAGGGTTTTACACCGCAAGGTGGCCCGGACCTGGGTAAACTGCCGTGTCTCTTGTCCATTTGGTTCGTCGAGCTAGGCCGTGGGATCGGTGCGTAGGCAGACTAGGGAGGACGAGTTCTTCGCACGCACCCCAGAGTTTGAACCTCTCAAGGGGCTGCGGAACCCTGAATCCGACATTTGCTATAGTACTTATAGTAGTGATTTGCTTTCTTATACTAACGGATCTCACGAAGGTTTTATTGAGTTTTGTGTGATTGAAGTTTTCAAGTTTTGGGTTATCTTACGATGGATGAAGGAATAAGGAGTAAGAAGAGCCTAAGCTTGGTGATGCCCCAGAATCCCAAGCTATTATCCAAAGAGAAGCTATCAACTAAGCTTGGGGATGCCCCGAGTGGCATCCCCTCTTTTTTCTAATGACCATCGGTATTTTACTCGAAACTATATTTTTATTCCTCACATACTATGTGTTTTGCTTGGAGCGTCTTGTATGATAAGAGTCTTTGCTTGTTTTTCTTTGTGTTTTTAGTCTTGATTCCTTGCTAGACACACCTATTTGAGAGAGCCAAAATTATGCCATGACTTATTAGAGTTGCTCTCTATGCTTCACTTAAATTTTTATGAGCTATGGATTTGCTCTAGTGCTTCACTTATATCTTTTTGAGAACGGTGTGCTTTAGTATTTTTGAAGAAATGCTCTCTTGCTTCACTTAGATATATTTGAGAGTTAGTAAAAATTTCAATATATTCTCTCTTGCTTCACTTCAATTAATTTGAGAGAAAGAAATTTTATGCTCATGATCTTCACTTATATTTGTATGAGCTTATCAAAAGCAACACATGAAAATTAGTTCCAAAGTGATAGATATCCAAGAAGGATATAATAAAAACTTTCATGAAGATCATTGGACAAAATAAACTTGATTCTTAGTAATAGTTTTGAGATATGATGATGTGATATGTGAGTCATGTTGATGAGTAATTATGCTTTAGTAAGAATATTGGTGTTAAGGTTTGTGATTCCCTATGCAAGCATGAAACTCAATAGTTGTGCAATGAAATTACATCCTACTTGTGGTGCATTATTCGGTGTTAATTATGCTTAATGCTCGCTTATGATATTATTCGTTTCTTTGTTGGTCGCTTCTCAATCTTTTGCTAGCCTTCATTTTGCACTAAGTATGATCACTACTTGTGCATCCAAAACCCTTTAAACCAGTTTTGCCACATGAGTCCACTATATCTACCTATATGCGGTATTCTTTTGCCGTTCTAAGCAAATTCGTATGTGCCATCTCTAAAATTCAAAATAAATTTCTCTTTTGTGTGCTCGTACCGCTCGCGAGGCAGTGAGGGGTGGCTAATATTTTCCATGCTAGATGTGTTATTCTCATGATGAGTGTTTATTCACTTGCCATTGCACGAGAGTAAGGCAAAGGTATTAGGTATGCTCAGTCCTGAAATGAAAAATGAATTTACTTTACGTTGTCAAATAATAAATTCCTTGGGAAGTGTTGGTATGGAAGGCACCCGTGGATACAGTTAGCCATGGAAAGTGAAGGTATGGTGGAAAAAGGAATAAACTTTAATTTCTGTTTGGGAACCGCCTATGATATATCTAGCATGGAAAGTGTTGGGAACTCTAAGTCATTTTTGTTGGTGGGAAAAGTATGCCTCTCAAAATGTTTTTATCTCTCAATTTTCCCTTCGAGCTCTGGCACCTCTACAAATCCCTAATTCCCTCTGCGAAGGGCTTTGCTTTTACTTTATGCATTTTTTTATTTGAGTCTCCATCTTCTCTTATAAAGCACCAACTAGGGGGCACTATGATCGTACTTGAGCATTGGGTATAGTTAATATGCGAGTGTGTTTCATGAATGGATCAATGATTGAGCATGATGGGCTAGGGATAACTTATTTTAGCGTTGATATTTTGAAAGACATGGTTGCTTATTGATATGCTTGAGTATTTAAGTTGCCATTTTAAAACTAGACTATTGCTTTGAACAATATAAAAGTCCAAATGTCCATGCTACAAAGAAAAGAATATGATATGACATGTTAGGCAGCATTCCACATCAAAAATTATGTTTTTATCATTTACCTACCCGAGGACGAGCATGAATTAAGCTTGGGGATGCTGATACATCTCCAACGTATCTATAATTTTTGATTATTCCATGTTGTTATATTATCATACTTGGATGTTTTATAATCATTTTATAGTCATTTTATATCATTTTTTGGTACTAACCTATTGACATAGTGCCAAGTGCCAGTTGCTATTTTCTGCATGTTTTTTACATCGCAGGAAATCAATACCAAACGGAGTCCAAACGCAACTAAACTTTTTGTGGATTTTTTTGGACCAGGGGACATCTAGTGGGCCGGAGAAGCACCTCGGGGGTGCTCCCAGGGGAGCACAACCCACCAGGCGCGCCAGGAGGCCCAGGCGCGCCTTGGTGGGTTGTACCCATGTCGGGTGCCCCCTGAACCGCCTCTTTGCTCTATAAATACCCCAATATTCCAGAAACCCGAGGGGAGTTGAAGAAAATCAATTCCAGCGGCCGCGGAGTCCAGAACCACCAGATCCAATCTAGACACCATCACGGAGGGGTTCACCACTTCCATTGGTGCCTCTCCGATAGTTAGTAGCTAGATGGCTTCCTCTCTCTCGTTTGATTCTAAATACAATGGTCTCTTGGAGATCCATATGATGCAACTCTTTTTTGTGGTGTGTTTGTTGGGATCAGATGAACTTTGAGTTTATGATCAGATCTATCATTTTATCCATGAAAGCTATTTTAGTTTCTTTGATCTCTTATATGCATGATTGCTTATAGCCTCGTATTTCTTCTCTGATATTTTGGTTTTGTTTGGCCAACTTGATCTATTTATCTTGCAATGGGAAGAGGTGCTTTGTAGTGGGTTCGATCTTATGGTGCTTGATCCCAGTGACAGAAGGGGAACCGACACGTATGTATCGTTGCTACTAAGGATAAAATGATGGGGGTATATTTCTACATAAATAGATCTTGTCTACATCATGGCATCGTTCTTATTGCATTACCCCGTTTCTCCATGAACTTAATACACTAGATGCATGCTGGATAGCGGTCGATGTGTGGAGTAATAGTAGTAGATGCAGGCAGGAGTCGGTCTACTAATCTTGGACGTGATGCCTATGTAATGATCATTGCCTGGATATCGTCATGATTATTTGAAGTTCTATCAATTGCCCAATAGTAATTTGTCTACCCACCGTTTGCTATTTTTCTCGAGAGAAGCCATTAGTGAAACCTACGGCCCCCGGGTCTCTTTCTCATATTATTTGCCTTTGTGATCTATTTTATTTTATTTTATTTTCAGATCAATTAAACCAAAAATACAAAAATACCTTGCCGCACTTTATTTTATTTGGCGTTCGATCTATCAATATTTACTACTCTCTCACGTCCGTTTGCCAATTTCTGGCGCCACTATCCGAAAGGGATTGACAACCCCTTTTGCACGTCGGGTTGCGAGTATTTGTTATTTGTGTGTAGTTGTTGTTTACATAGTGTTGCTTTGTTCTCCTAGTGGTTCGATAACCTTGGTTTCATCACTGGGGGAAATACCTACCGCCGTTGTGCCGCATCATCCCTTCCTCTTTGGGGAAATACCGACGTAGCTTCAAGCCGCATCAGGCAGCTCCAGTGCCCAAAGTGCTAGTACTACCACGGAGAACCCCAACTCCACCAGTTAGTACACCTACTCCAGTGGATGAAGCACAACCAACCATTCGTAGTTTAGCATCTATCGCATTTGATGTTGTTAAATCCTATGTGCGTATCTTCCCATCATGGAAATATTATACTGAAGATGAAGGAAAATGCCAGTTGCACGTGTTTGTCCAGGAGTTATGTGTAAGTAATGTTATTCATGGCAATTACTTTGCTTTGTCCCATACATTCTACCTCCATGCTGGTTATAATACAACAAATGTACCCATTTTTTTCTAGAGTGAAGGACCGATTCGGAAACTCAGGATGAGGTAACCTGTGCTAATACCTCTGCTATCTTCAAGAATGCTTGGTGGCACTATCGGAATTACCTGAAGAAAACGTACTTCACTGTCAAAGAAACTCATCAAATTCCCTTACGTTCTCCTGAGACACATTTATGGGATGTTGACTAGGAACGCCATGTTCTGTACTAGTCCCGTCTATGAGCTCATTTTTCATTTTGAAGTACTATATGCCTGCATCTTACTGTACTCTGTTCGTGTAGAACAAGTGCTTAAACCTAAAGAACAACTGTTCTCATTTAGGATTCCATTGCTATGGTGCATACTGCTTTGCTCTTGTATCATTGTATTTACTCATACAAACTTATTTTTAAATTGAAGGATCCAATCAAAACACCAATGGCACAACAGGTATGTTTAAGCATGTTTCTTTAACAGGTTTTCTCTTCTAAATTGCTCTGTTGATTTCAATTTCAACTATGTATACAGTTGACTTCTCATATGATGCACATTACTAGCATCACAAGAGAGCCAATAGTATTGTTGTACATGTATACCCGTGGTACCCATTTAAAATATTGTTGTGCCGTGTAGTTTCCCACACTTGTATTCTTTCAATGCTGCTTTGTCTTGAACTGATATGATTTGAACTGTGTCTCTATTTTGAGTTGGCAAGACAATGCAGTGACCATAGGACATAGATATATGTTTGTTTGATGCTTTTATTATGTACTACATGGCAATAGAAGACTTGGTAGTTTAATCCTGTCCACCTTACTACTGAACTGTTTCACCGAAATGAGTTTCATACACTACATGCTAAACCTGTTATGTGTCTGCTTGTTTCTTCTTTTAGAATGCTGACAGAATATTGGGGAAGAGTACCTTATTAAGCAATGGTAGAGGAAGTAATGTAGATAAGGTTCAGGATAGTGAGACATCCTTGTTGGTCCCCAACAAAGCTGATAAAACAGCTAAGGAAAACTATCTTGAAGACAGTGATACAACCTCAAAGTCCTGTCTGGGTGTAGTGTTCGGTTTCTTGAGTCTCAACTACAAGCTGAAAGACATCGATCAGTTGTGCTGCCACAAGAAGCCGAAGGACTGCTGAAGACCCTGGAGAATTCAGATGCATACTTTCTGGTGCAATAGCAACTGTTGGATGCTTTTAGCGCCAAATAGGAGAAAGCTAATAAGTTTGCTAAGCTTGTTGCCAGCATGGTGGATACCCAGGATAACGTTTCTTGAGCTCTTCTAAAGTTGTGTCAGTTATGGATTTATTTTGCTGCCGCGTTTATTTGCACTGGTGGCCAATTTAGATGGCCAGTGTATGTAATATACTGCTTTGTTCCCTATATTTGCATTGGTGGCGAACTTTGATGCCCAGTGGATGTAATATGTGTAATAGCTGTAATAGCCTAGCGTTAGTTGCTTGCTCATTTATTTCCTTATTTTCTTGTTAGTTGTTTGCTTGTAGTCACTGCAATTCTTTTTCGCGTTTTTCTAGTGGCCACAATAACCTATTTTTTATAACTAGGCCACAATAACCATGGGCAACATATGGACCATTGTAACCATGGTCCTGCTACCTGTTGTAGTGACCATGGGCCTCGTAGGATCCATGGGCCTTCTACGGGCCGTATAATCAATGGGCCTTCTACGGGTCGTATGATCGATTGGCCTAACATGGGCCGTACTAAAATGGGTCATAAACAGGCTAGAGTGGAAATCGTTTGTTTATGCCCGACCATAACGGGCCGTTAATAGGCCGAAATGTATAGCGGGCTTAATTCTATCGACATGCATCATGGGTCGTTAATGAGCCGTATTTGATGACGCTATGAAAACATCCCAACGAGTTAATGGGCCACAAATAGGCCCACTGTAACTATAGGCTGAATTTGGCCCACAAGCGGAAAAGGCCAGTAACGGACCGTAAGTAACCGAATGCTGGAAATGAGCCCAAGAATAAGTGGGCCCTTAGAAGGCCGAAAGTTAACACGGGCTGGAAAACGGGCCAATGGAGTAATGGACCATTAATGGGTATAAAGCGATACACTATTCATTATGGGCCAGTTTCACCCCAGGCCTTTAATGGGCCCAGAGTTACAAAGGGCCTTGTATGGGCCGAAAGACATCATGGGCCATACATGGGCCGGAAGTTACAACGGGCTGGAATCATATTGGACGGCCCAGATGACGCTACTAGGCCTAATTCGGATAGGCTATAACGGGCCGTGAGTTAGCGGGCTGTAAATGGGCTATATGCGAACATGCCTTTAACAGGCTTTCCGTGGGCCAGCCCGCTACCTTTTGACCAAGTCAAACGGGCCGGCCTTTTCACCTGAATGGGCCTCTGTTGGGTCGTGCCACGTGTCGGTGTATCATAGGCGCCTCCCGTCCAATGAGTGGATGACATCTGTCCCAACGCTAAGCCGGCATGTGGTTCCTCTGGCCATTGAGAATTTTACACGTGGAAAATCCCCATTGGTCCGGGCTGTTAACGGGTTATCAGATCCAAACCAGAACCCGATAGCTTAACGGCGACCCGTTACGGTGGATGCCACGTGTCGGTTACGCTTGACAAAAGCACTTCCATGACGGGTCATTTATCATCATGGAAGTGGACACTTCCATGATGATAATTTTGGTATTGTCATGGAACACTTCTACGACAGCACATGTATGACTATATTGATTCTGTCATAAAATCGTCATGGATGTACATGCATGACAAAAAACATGACCTACTGTGACAAACACGTATCATCATGGAAGTGTTTTTTTGTAGTGACAAGCGGCAGTGCCCGCAGCACTGGACTGCAGAAGTACCGCTCAAGTCTTACTACCCGCTGCCCAGGGCGGTACTACTGCTATGTGCTTCAAAAACACCCAAGGGAGAAAAATAGTAAGACTCCAATGTTACGAGGAAGGTATGTGGGTGCATATGAGTATGTGTACGTGTTGATTCCACCCAAAACTTTCCAGTGCGGACCCTCTCTTAATAGTATGGTTTTCCTACGACTCAAATCCACCGAAAAGAAACATCGAAAACAACCGCATCTTTGCTCTTAACTGCCGAGGGGAAATAAACCGTCTTGTTCCAATTGTGATAATATCTAAAATGCTCAATGCACACAGTTAGTCCGCAAATTGCATTGTCATCAATCACCAAAACTACTTGAGAGAAATATGCCCGAACAATCTCCCCCTTTTTGATGAATCGCTGACAACACGAGATTTGCACAAGAGATATCAAGGAATGATATGCAACAAACCCAACATCTACAAAATATATACGAGCTCCCCTAGATGTGTGCACTATTTGAGTATGCTTTTGGAATCCAAAGAACACACACTAGGATCAACACTCCCCCTATATTTTGTAGACAAGGCAATAATTGCAATAAACATAATATGAAACTAAGCATTATTGCAAGCAATAGCACGTGAGGATGAAGATACAAGGGCACAATAAAAGCATAACATCACATACTAAGATAATACGACATAATAAGATAGGTAAGGAATAATGTATGTATCACACCATACACACTGTAACACCCCCACTAACAAAGCTACAGTGACCTCCTCTAATTATGCCAAGTCATCATCATTAACTTGCCATTAGTCATTAAGATCCAAAATCCATTTTAATTCAAAATTCAAATAGTGAGGAAAATAAAACTTCTTCAAAAAAAACAAAAGTGTTCATCTTATTGCAAATAATCCCAAAGCAATTATAAAATCAAAACCAGCATTTTATAAAATATTTAAATGCCCTAAAATAATTAAAACAGGGGGCCAAATTAATAGTTTAATTACCTTTTAATTTAAATAAATTCCAAACTGTTTTAAATAACCCCCCCCCTCCCCAAAAAAACTTTTGTGGCAGTTCCTAAAAGTGCAACAATAATTTTGGACCAAGTTCCATATTATGCAAAAGTCAATTGCTATTTAAAAATAAATGCAAACAGAAATATAAAAACTAAAACAGTAAAGAAAAGTTAAAAATAAAAGAAACCACACTGGGCACTTAGGCCCAGCTTGCAGTGTACCAGGCCTGGGCCATCGCCTCGGCCTTTCCATCACCTCTCGACAGAGGCAGGAATGATGGCACTCGCCGGGCACACGCAGCCGTCCACGCGCAGCTCTCGCCCGTGTCGACTGATTGCAGCTTGAACTACGTCGGTATTTCCCCAAAGAGGAAGGGATGATGTAGCACAATGACGGTAGGTATTTCCCTCAGTGATGAGACCAAGGTTGTCGAACCAGTAGGAGAATCACGCAACACTACGTAAACAGTACCTGCACACAAAGAACAAATACTTGCAACCCGACGTGTTAAAGGGCTTGTCAATCCCTTTCGGGTAACGGTGCCAGAAATTGTCGAGTTGACGGGATAAAATATGTTAGATTTGATAAATAGATCGCGAATAAATGCAAAATAAAATAAAGTGCGGCAAGGTGTTTTTTGGGTTTTTGGAAATATAGATCTGAAAATAAAAGCGAATAAAAACATATCTCGAAGGCAAATATAATAAAGAAGAGACCCGGGGGCCGTGGATTTCACTAGTGGCTTCTCTCGAGAAAAATAGCATACGGTGGGTAAACAAATCACTATTGGGCAATTGATAGATCTTCAAATAATCATGACGATATCCAGGCAATAATCATTATATAGGCATCACGTCCAAGATTAGTAGACCGACTCCTGCCTACATCTACTACTATTACTCCACACATCGACCGCTATCCAGCATGCATCTAGTGTATTAAGTTCATGGAGAAACGGAGTAATGCAATAAGAATGATGACATGATGTAGACAAGATCTATTTATGTAGAAATAGACCCCATCTTATTATCCTTAATAGCAACGATACATACGTGTCGTTTCCCCTTCTCTCACTGGGATCGAGCACCGTAAGATCGAACCCATCACAAAGCACCTCTTCTCATGGCAAGAAAAATTGATCTAGTCGGCCTAACTAAACCAAAGATTCAAAGAAGAAATACGAGGCTATAAGTAATCATGCATATAAGAGATCAAAAGACTCAAATAACTTTCATGGATAAAAACATAGATCTGATCATAAATTCAAAGTTCATCGGATCCCAACAAACACACCGCAAAAAGAGTTACTCCCTCCGTTTCTTGATATAAGGTGTATAGATTTTTGAAAAAAAAAACCCCAAAATATAAGGTGTATTGTGTTACACCACTCGTTTGGATAATTTGTTTAGGGATTTGATTACATTTCCTTATATTAGTCAAGCTCCTCTATTTTCTCATGTCAATTATTCAGGTGTAATCTCGCCCAACACTTGTGAAATTTTCCCTCCACGTGTGTTCTTTAATTTCCGTGCCAAAAACTATACACCCTATATTTAGGAATAGAGAGAGTACATCAAATAGATCTCCAAGAGACCATTGTATTGAGAACCAAAAGAGAGAGAGAGGAAGCCATCTAGCTACTGCCTACGGACCCGTAGGTCTACAATGAACTACTCACGCATCATCGGAGAGGCACCAATGAGGATGATGAACCCCCTCCGTGATGGTGTCTAGATTGTATATGTGGTTTCTAGAACTTGCGGCGGCTGGAATTGATTTTCGTCGACTCCCCTTAGGTTTCTAGAATATTGGGGTATTTATAGAGCAAAGAGGCGGTGTGGGAGGCCATAGAGGTGGGTGCAACCCACCTGGGCGCGCCTGGGCCCCCAAGTGCGGTCTGGTGGGTTGTGCTCCCCTCAGAGCCCCCATCTGGTACTTTTTTGGCCCAACAGGTGTCTTCTGGTCCAGAACAAATCTCCAAAAAGTTTCGCTGCGTTTGGACTCCGTTTGGTATTGATTTTCTGCAAAGTAAAAAACAAGCAAAAAACAACAACTGGCACTGGGCACTATGCCAATATGTTAGTCCCAAAAAATGATATAAAGTTGCTATAAAATTATTGTAAAACATCCAAGAATGATAATATAACAGCATGGAACAATTAAAAATTATAGATACGTTGGAGACATATCATCGACCATCCGCCGGTGCCCCGCAATGGTTAAGCACACCTCGAACCCCCCTCTGCCCCCTAGCAAACCCTAGCTCGAACCCCCTCCTCTCTCTCGCCCCTTTCCCTCTCAGGCCAACTCCTCCAAGCGTGCCCGTCGCCGCGCCGGCCCGTTGGCATGGCCACCGACCACCATTAGTCATCATCTGGTGCCCACGAGGACCATCGTCCTCGTCTTTGTCGCCTACACCCCTAGATCGGAGCCGGGGGCCTGCACCGTCGATGTCCACCTCAATTTCTTCCGTTCGGCCACCGTGGATCCCACCGTTGAATCGCCATCTTCGAACCTCCCCCGAGCGCGTTGTACCACCCTACCGACCCGCCGTGAGCTTCTCGACCTTCCCCCCGCCCTCATTAGCTCAATCCCGTGCCGTAGTTGCCCTTTCCGCGAGCTCCGAGCACCACCGTGGCCATGCCGCCACAGCCGAGCTCGTTGTCGCCATTGTAGTTCACCATCGTACGAAACGCGGCCACCCTCGTGTTCGCGGAGGCCCCAGGATGTCGCCTGACCCCCTTGCTCGCTCGATCTCTTCTTGCTTTGCCAAATCCGTCGAGCTCTTGCCTCGGCTGCCACGGGACCTCGTCGCCGGCATCCAACATAGCACTTCCTGCACCAACCGCTAGCCCCAACTGATGCGCGCCGACGCGCTCATTCTTCTGGTGCTCGTAGCAAGCGAAATGGTGCCCAGTGTTCTGCCTTGCCGGAATCTCGCCGTCGGCGCGCGTGCAACTAAGCCACCCCCGTGTCACTGCGAGTGGCCCCCAGGCCATTAGCCGCCTCATTAGCACAAATTAAAAGAAAAGCCCCCACTGGCCCTCGGGCCCCACCTGTTTTGATTAACCTAAATAACTAATTTAGTTAAGAGTCGGTGTATGACAAATGGGCCCTAACTAATTAACTAGTTTAAACAAAACCTGTTTAATATATTGTCTCACTGACCAGTGGGACCCACTGATCTGGTTTGACCAGTCAATAGTCAATCTGTTGACTATTGACTCGACTACTGACTCAGCACCTGGCCCCACTTGTCAGCTTCTGTAGCACTCTGGCTGGGTACACTTTTGGGTGCATGTAGCCTTTTGCTTTTTTATTTTCGAATTAATATTAATTCCAAAAAATTTAGAAAATACTTAAAACTTTGAAAATTAATATAAAATAATTTATATATGAAAATCGATCAGAAAATTATGACAAATCTGAATACGCTATCCACATACCTGCCACATGCACCCAACATAGAAAACATGGAACCGTCCCTCTCTTTCATCTGTCCAGAATCTGTCAAATGCTGGGATCCCTCTCCGTCTTCAACGTGTAACATTGCGTTACGTCACCCCTAGCACCGCGTATTGTCGTGTCATGCTTTGTGTACTTTTTGTTTGCCCGTTATTTATTTGTTTCTCCCTCCTCTTTCTTCTGCGATAGACCGTGCGACTGCTGCCGATGCCCCTTTGTTCGACTACGTCACCGACGACCCTTCTTCCTTTTCAGCAGAGCTTCTAGGCAAGCAAACCCCCTTGATCATTCCGATATCGCCCATTTCCTTCTCTCTTATGCTTGCATAGACTGATTTTGTAACATGCAATTGTTATCTTACCTGCTTATCCTCAACTGCTTAGTATAGGTTGGTTAGTGATCCACCAATGACCCCTCACCTTATCCCAGTTGCCCCTGCTTTATGTTTGATGACTCAATCAATGTGATCGGCGTCCAGAGCGCAACACATCACATCACACCCCCTTAGTTGCTCGACTCTGCAGAGTTACTATCGAGTGCCAAGGGCGATACCGCGTATAGCACTTCTAATGTTGACTCTGTAGTGTAGTTAATCGGTCGTGGTCTTCGAAGGTGATTCCTCCTTCACCACTCCTGATAATGACTCTGTCGTGCAACCCCTCAAGTGTGGACCATCGAGGGTGATTCCTCCAAGTCCACCTTAACGGTTACATCGAGTGGGAATCCATCGAGGGTGATTGCTTGGGTTCCCCCCTTGCTGTTTTGGACACACGGTTACTTAGACTCTACCTCCATAACCATGTTAAAGATGGGCCGGCCCCGAGGGGTACCCGCAAAAGTTGTTGTTACTGCAGCACTGGAGGGACGGGCAGTACCACCTCGGTAGAGGTGGACCTGAGTTCCCAACAGTCTCTTGCGAGTCGGGTTGACCATGAGGGTACCCGCGAGTTGATGTGTTGTCGGGTTGACCTGGAGGGTACCCGCGAGATCTCTACGTAGCACGGCCGGGCATTCCGGGCCCTTGTCGTAAGTCCACGAGACGGGGCGATGGGGTCACATGATCGTGAGTCTCTGCTCGTTACCGCACGCTCCTAAGACACTAACAAGATTGGGTATTTGGTCTGAGTTGGTCTTTTGACCTATATGTACTAACTAGAAACAGAATCAACTCAGTGACCTCTCCCCTGGTAGTCTTCCTCTTACTCTGGTATCGAATCAACTTGGACTTGTGGGTGGCAGCAGACTCCTTATGAGGGCGAGGACCAAGAGATTTCTCAAGCCCCTCATCACCATAGCCAAGACGGTTCATGAAGGTCTTCCATGTAGCACGCAGCTCCCTCCCATGAGTCATCCATGTGAGAGTCCTATCATCATCTATACCAAAGTGCACCGTGGCATAGAACTGGGCCACAAGCTCTGGGTCAAAATCCTTGTTGAAGGTGATGATCTTAACAATACCAAACTGAGCACAGAGTGCAAGAGCCTCTCCAAAATATGCCAGATCCAGATCCATGTGATGAAGATCAATAGACTCGGTCTGCACAAAAAGATTCTTCTTGCGCTTGAGCACCTCAAGAAATATGGATGCCTACTCCCTAGTCTACAAGGGACAATTGATAAGAGAAGGGTCCTGAGGATGACGGTAGGGGTTGCATTGATGGTACTCCCAGAACTCCTTACTGGTCATCTCAGATACTGACTCGGTCTTCTCTTTCGGTTTGCTGGCAACTGACTTTGTGCTCTACCTCTGTCTGCCCTGAGCACCGGAACCCTCTGTTGCATCACCAGTATGGTGATGCTTGGAAGTCTCGCGCTCTGGATTCTTGCGACGTGACTGATACGGTCCGGAGCCACTACAACCCGACCAAAGCAAAAGAGCACAAGGGAAAGCAGGTGTAAAAGCATTTCATAAGCCAAAGGAATCAAAAGTAAGACAAGAAGCAATGTTGGAAGAAAGTTCAAGGTGGCAGTTCAAGCGGTAGTACCGTGACCTAGCGGCGGTAGTACCGCTCTGGGTAGAGCAGTAGTACCGCCTGAAGAACAGGCGCATTACTGCCGCTAGATCCAGTAGTACCGAAAGTGCCAAATTCAAAATTTCTCCAATAAAACTTTGAATCTCCTATCTAGCAGCCATTCCATGCCCTAAACATGCCACGATTTAGCCAAAAATCGATTAACACAACACGCATTGCCCTAGAACCTAGATTCAAAGAGAGAACCATAGGAGCGAGAAACAGGGGCAATACCGGCGTCCATGGCAAGAGGAGATGGTGGGGATCAATCCCACTGGACGGAAATGTGGAAGATGACACGGAATCGGTGTGCCGAGAGCGACAACCATGGCAGTTCTTGTCTCCTGCGAGGGTAGAAGACGTGGGGAGAGGAAGTGAATGGGTATGGGGGGTTAGAACTCCCCATACCCATGCACTTAACCCTCCGGTATATGTCGAAGTGGTAGTACCATAGGTTAGGGGTAGTACCGCCCTAGACCCAACGGTAGTACCGCATGGGTACTGAGAATGGCAGGAGGCCGGTAGTACTCCCCAGTGGTAGTACCGTTGGTCTGGAGCGGTAGTACCGCCTGGGTACTGAGAATGGCAGGAGGCCGATAGTACACCCCCCTAGTGGTAGTACCGCTAGTCCGGAGCGGTAGTACCGTTTAAAATGGTAGTACCGTCCCATGGCCAACGGTAGTACCGCTTGCACACATAAGTGTTGCCTTTTTTCACAAAACAAGAATAGTAATGGCTTGATTCATGTGCTCCAGCAAATAGACCTAGATAGCTTCACATATATTCTTTCGCATATACACCATAATTATGAAGATTAATAGACATAAGAGGAAATTAAAATTCTGTAATCCATAGTAAGCATCAACGTTCACACTACATGTTTTAAATAGAACCACTTAATAAATTACATGAGTCATAGTGAATATCTAAACATTCTTACACGCTTGAAGGTGGCTCCACTTAGCTTCGGCTCGCCACCCCACCCTCAACCAACCGCCATCACCACCGGCTTTTTGTCGCTCCTACCATATCCGTCTAGCCCTTCTACTCCCCCGGCATCTTCTTGTCCGCCTAAAACCTCCCCATCATCGGCAATGCATGCGTCAGAGATGGTGATAATGATTCTTTGATTAGGTTGATGTGTGTATTAGGACCCCATTGCGTTATTATTGTGCTGCTTAGGCTCCTACTTGTTGTTTCTGTCAAGGTCCTTTATGCAGTGTTGTAATAATTTTGCAATAAAATGTCGATTTCTAGGAAGTTAGGGTTCATATCCTTGTTAGAAAGAAGTATGTACTTAGCTAGATAGCCAGCTTGATGTGATCCCTCTTTTCATGAAACAAGAATAGTAATGTATTGATTTACTCATTGCAACAAACATACCTAGCCAGCTTCACATATATTCTTTTGCATATATGCCATACTTACGAAGATTAATAGATAACATAGGAAACTAAAACCCTAATTCCAATCCATGATATTTACCAACCATCACACTAAATGCTTTGGTTAGAATCACTCAATAAATTACACGTGGCATACTAAATACCTAAGCATCTTACATGTGTGATGGTAGCTCTCTCCTATTCAACTATCTGACTCCCTAATAGTCTAAGCATTGTCTCTACCATCCACAATTGGCGTCATAGTCGTCCCATCCTCAACCAACCCCCACTACTGTCAGTTTTATCACTGATCCTGCCATCCATCTAGACCTTCTATGCCCATCATCTTCTTGATCACCTAAAACCACCCATCCTTGGCAAAGCATGTGTGAGAGACGGTGGCGATCGAGTCTCGAGTGAGTTTGTTGTGTGCATTAGGATTCAACTGCGTTATTCTATGCTATTTGGGGTCCTAGTTGGAAAACGAAAGGACCTTGTTGTCATATATTTTTCTTTTAGGGTCCTTTATGCATAGTAGTAACAATTTTGTAGGAAATGCCAGCTTGTAGAACCTTTGGGTTCCTATCCATGTTAAAATATGTAGATGTTGAGCTGGCTCAAAGTATTTCCCTGTTAGAACTCCTTGGACCATGTTCAAGCTTATCAGATTAGGTAGTTCAAGAGATGATAGGCTTTTCATCATTTTAGACCTTAGACGAGATGACCATGGGCCTCTCCCTTGTAAAGAAATGCACCACTTCCACTAATAAAAGAAGAGCCATACCTAGCTAGCCAGCTTAATGTGTTGCCTCTTTTGAAGAAAAAAATAGTAATGGATTGATTTATGCACCGCGGAAAACATACCTAGCCAGCTTCACATATATTCTTTTGCATATACGCCATAATAGGAAGATTATAATACATAGAAGGAAATTGAAACCCTAATTCAAATCCATAATATTCACCAACCATCACACCAAACGCTATAATTAGAATCACTTAATAAATTACATGGGTCATATTGACTAACTTAACATTCTTACACAGCTGATGGTGCCTCCATTAATCTTCAACTATCCGACTCTCTACGATAGTAGGAACATTGTCTCGCCCACTAGTGATTGGCGTCACTGTGGCTTCTCTTCGCGTCGCCACCCCACCCTCAACCAACCGCACCACCACCACTTTTGTCGGCGCTCCCACCATCCATCTAGCCCTTCTACGCTCCCATCTTCTTGATCGCCAAAAATCTCCCCGTCGCCGACAAGGCATGTGTCAGAGACCTTGGCAACCGAGTCTTCAATGAGGCAATTGTGTGCATTAAGACTCAATTAGGTTATTATCGTGCTATTGAGGCTCCTAGTTGCATCAGGAACGAGCTTGTTGTTATTTATGTACCTTTTAGGGTCCTTTATGCAGTGTTGTAACTTTTATGCAAGAAAATGATAGCTTCTAGGACTTTTGGGTTCCCATCCTTGTTAAAAGAAGTATGGACTTATCTAGCTAGCTAGCTTGATGTGTTGTCTCTTTTCACAAAACAATAATAATAATGGATTGATTTATGCACCACAACAAACATATCTAGCCAACTTTACATATATTCTTACATATATATGCTATAGTTATGAAGATTAATAGATACTCTCTCTGTTTCATAATATAAGACGTTTTCATAAGCTATGTTAGCTTGTAAAAACATATTATATTATGAGACGGATGGGGGCAGAAGATGAAATCAAAACCCTAATTCTAATACATAATATTAAGAGATGTCGACAACTCTCCACTTATTCAACGGTTAGACTTTCTACGAGTCTAATCATTGTCTCTCCCACCCCTCTTCGCCCCGCCACCACCGTCGGTTGTGTTGCCGCCCCTATCATCCATCTAGCCCTTCTACGTCCTCGTCATCTTCTCCGTCGCCTAGAACCTCCCACCCTTCAACCCTAACCCTTTGCACGATGAAGATTTTCACCGTCGCCACCAGCCGCGTGGCTCCACTCTGCCTTGTTGCCTTCTCTGGGTCGAATCGCACGGTCCAGAAATCAACTGCCGTTTCGTGAAGTGGCACTGGACTGCGCTTTTTGGCAAAGCAGATAAAAAAAGAAGTCTGAGGTGCCTGACAAACATTCCGTCCGATTCCGACCACCGACCAAAACCTTCGCAAACCCCTCCGCTGCCGCCATGGCTCGATCTCACGCCGACCGCCCCTTCCGCCCGCCGGATCGGGGTCCGCTACCGCCGCACCGCTCACAGCAGCACCGCCAACCGCACCCGCAGTCCGCCGCGATCCTCCTCCTTCGCGCGGGCCCCGATTTCTCCTCCCCGCCCGCAACGGAGGTCGACGCGCTCGTCGCCGGCCTCCGCCCCGACAGCCTCTCCGTCTTCTCCTCCGGCCGCCACGCCGCTCGCCTCCTCTTCCGCTCCCTCCCTGCGGCCGCGGCCGCCGCGCGTGACCTCTGGTCGCTCCGCCTCGAGGGTCGCCACCTCCTCACCCCGTACCTCCCCGACGCCGCCCTCGCCGCGAAGGCATTCCCCCTAATCTCCTCGCTCTTCGCCTCCCACGCCTCCCGCCTCCTCGACTCCGACCTCGTTTCCCGTTTAGCCGCCCGCTCATCTCAGCTCGCAGCCTCCGTCCAGTCTGTCAAGCACCGCCTGCGCGTCCGCCGCAGTAACCTCCGTGACTTCGATCAGCTAAATCTCCAGAGGAAAACGCTGGAGGCTGACAAGGATTTGTTAGACGCTAAAATTGCCGAGTATAAAGCAGCAATGATGTCGATACGTCGTGCGATGCTAAGTGGGACGGATGAAGAGGAGGAGGGGGTTGATCTGTTTGGGATTGTGGAAGGTGATGATGTGGATTTTGCGAGGGTGCACACGATGATGCTGCGCGAGTGCAGGCGGCTCAACGAGGGACTACCAATCTATGCATACCGTAGAAAAATTCTCAATCACATATTCGCTAACCAGGCGAGTTTTACGAGTTCTTTGCAGTTATATTTGTGATGTTTGCAAATCTACAATGCAGTGTGAGCCAGACTTTTATGCTTAGTAGTTAGAACCATAGTGGAAAAGCAGTGTATGGAGTTTTGTTGTGTATATATTATAATTTTGCAATGCGCTGTTAAGTTTTAACTTTGCTTATGTAGGTTAAGTTAATCTGAGTCATCTCTTGTGATTTTAAATATCGGTAGTATTGGCAGAATATTCTTGCTCTAGCTTTTCCAATGGAACTGCACCTAATGATCTTCATTACAAGGTTATGAGGTGCATTTTTGCCGTTGAGGTACCAACATTTTGATCATGTAGTTTGGTCTAATATTCAGTAGTCAGCGTTGCACTTTACCCACAATTTCCCCCCTATGTGGTTTCACTTGTTTGTTACTTTTCTAAATCATGAATAATGACATAAAATTTGTGTTTTAAGTTATGGATCTTTGTTCTCTACAGGTTATGATCTTAATTGGAGAAACTGGTTCTGGGAAAAGCACACAATTGGTTCAGTATCTTGCTGACTCAGGTCTTGCTGCCAACGGTTCAATTGTCTGTACCCAACCTCGAAAAATTGCTGCTATAACGTTGGCACGTAGAGTAGATGAAGAAAGCAATGGCTGCTATGCAGACAATTTTGTGTCGTCATGTTCAACCTTTTCCGGTTCTCGGGGCTTCAGTTCAGAGATCATATTTGGCACAGATAGTTATCTTTTACATCACTGCATGAACGATACGGGCCTGGATGGCGTTTCATACATTATTGTTGATGAAGCTCATGAAAGAAGCTTGAACACTGATCTTCTCTTAGCTTTGATAAAGAAGGAGCTGCTTGATAGGGTGGATTTGCGACTCATTATAATGTCTGCCACTGCTGATGCTAATAGACTAGCTGAATACTTTTATGGCTGTCAAACATTCCATGTTAAAGGGCGCAATTTTCCTGTTGAAATTAAATATATCCCAGATGTATCAGTGGATGCTTCCTTCAATACTGTACCGAACTCTCTGAATGATGCTTGTGCTACTGCTTCCTATGTCAATGATGTTGTAAGGGTGGTAAGTGTGATTCACAAGAATGAAGAAGAGGGTGCCATACTTGCTTTTTTGACATCTCAACTGGAAGTTGAGTGGGCCTGTGAAAACTTCAGCGATGCAAGTGCTGTGGTACTTCCTATGCATGGAAAGCTTTCCCATGTAGAACAGAGTCGTGTTTTCAACAGCTATCCCGGTAAGAGAAAAGTTATCTTCTGCACGAATATGGCTGAAACGTCACTGACCATCAAAGAAGTGAAGTATGTTGTTGATCCTGGACTGGCCAAGGAGAGCAGATTTGTGCCTAGTAGTGGTCTCAATGTGCTGAAAGTAAATTGGATTTCCCAAAGTTCCGCTAATCAACGTGCTGGCCGGGCCGGTCGAACAGGAGCAGGGAAGTGTTACAGGCTTTACTCTGAATCTCACTTCAGAATGATGGAAGTACATCAAGAACCTGAAATCCGGAAAGTTCATCTTGGCACTGCTGTTCTGAGAATACTTGCTTTGGGTGTTAGGGATGCACAGAATTTTGAGTTTGTTGATGCCCCAAATCCAGAAGCAATCAATATGGCTTTGAAGAACCTTGAACAATTGGGTGCTGTCAAATGTAAATGTAATTTGTTTGAGCTGACTGATACTGGACGCTACCTGGTCAAATTGGGAATTGAGCCAAGGCTTGGCAAAATTATGCTTGATTGCTTTGATTCTGGTTTGAGGAAGGAAGGTGTAATTCTAGCTGCTGTTATGGCAAATTCTAGCAGCATATTTTGTAGAGTGGGCACTAATGAGGAGAAACATAAAGCTGACCTTCAGAAGGTCCGATTGTGTCACCAAGATGGAGATCTCTTCACTTTACTCGCTGTTTATAAAAAATGGGAGGATGGGAATGGAAACAGGAATATGTGGTGCTGGCAGAACAGCATCAACGCCAAGACCATGAGGAAGTGCCAGGAAACTATATCAGAGCTTGAAAATTGTCTAAAGCATGAACTCAACATTATTGTCCCAAGTTATTGGTGTTGGAATCCTGAGGTTCCTTCTATGCATGATAAGTTGCTAAAGAGAATTATTCTATCATCTCTTACAGGCAATCTTGCTATGTTTTTAGGACATGAAAAGTTTGGTTACCAGGTGATTTCGACAGATCAGGCTGTGAACCTTCATCCCTCATGCTCATTGCTCAATTATGGCAGCAAGCCAGAGTGGGTGGTGTTTACAGAAATCTTATCAATCCCAAATCAGTATTTGGTATGTGTAACTGCTGTTGATCATGATGCGTTGTATTCAGTTCATTCCATGTCCTTCATTCATCAACTGGAGAAACATAAACTGCAGATAAAAGTGATTAGTGGGCTTGGTCATAATTTATTGCGAAGATTTTGTGGCAAATATGGCCAAAATCAACACAGGATTATCTCACATCTCAAGGAAGAATGCAGGGATGACCGAATAACAGTCGAAATTAACTTCAAAAACAATGAAGTTGTGTTATTTGCTACAAGGCAGGACATAGAAAAGGTCTTTTGCATTGTTAACGGTGCTTTGGAGTGTGAAGCTAAGATGTTGAGGAATGAGTGCCTCGAGAGAAGATTATTTCCTGGGAGGCCTGGCAGTTCTCCTCTTGCATTGTTTGGCTCGGGTGCTGAAATCAAGCATTTGGAACTTGGGAAGAGGTATCTAACAGTAGAGGTTCTCCATCAAAATGCTCATGATATCAATGACAAGGAGCTTATTTTTTTGGTGGGCAGTCTGATCCCCGGTGTCGCTAATTTTCATAAATCAGCTGGGAACTTTCGGATAGCCTCAGATGAAACTAAATGGGGGAAGCTTACATTCCTCAAACCTGAAGATGCTGAAGAAGCTGTGTTAAAATTGAACGGAATAGAGTTTCATGGTTCCTCATTAAAAGTGGTTCCAGTATGTTCTTCTGATAATCGAGGATTACCATTTCCTGCGGTAAGAGCTAGACTATCATGGCCATGTAACCCAAGCAGGGGGCGTGCATTTGGGACCCGTTTGCTCAGGCCCAGGGAAGCACCCATAATTGGCCCTTCTGTTTCTGCATGTGAAGAAGCGCTGATTAGAGAAATTTCTTCGTTCATGCCAAACAAGAGTTTTCCTGGACAAAATTTCCGCGTTGAAGTCTTCCCTCCAGAGGAAAACAATTCAATGATGAGAGCAACTATAACTTTTGATGGAAGTCTTCATCGAGAGGCTGCAAGAGCGCTGGACCATCTTGAAGGAAGCTTTCTTCCTTGTTGTCAACCTTGGCAGATGATACGGTGCAAGCATGTATTTCATAGTACTCTGTCCTGCCCATTACATGTTTACAATGTTATCAGCCAGGAAGTTAATTCTCTGCTTGAGAGCTTCCGAAGCCAGAAAGGTGTGCTTGCATTCCTCATTTTCTGCCTGCTTAAATTTCTTTGCAGTTCTATTGTTTGAATCATGTGTTTTCTTTGCTTTTTTAAAAATGGAACACATAGATTCCATTAAATTTGGCACACGGCTAAATTTCTGGCCACCACACCCCAAACATCACCATGAAAATGGTCCGTCCAAATTACACGATCATCTAGACCCTGATCACACCCCAAGGCTGCAGAAAGATGTGACGTCGTTACTTTTACGATGAATAAATTCTGTACAGTACACATCAAACGAGAGCAGTAACACACTCTTTAAGGTCTTTTACAAGCGCACCGGATGTTGATAAATCATAACCAGTGTTAGACAAAGCTTGTTTAAGCTCTAGGCAGTCGGTCTCCAGGCCAACTCAGCCCATGCCTAAGGAGGTGACATGATGAACATCATGCTGCATTGCTTGAGCTTCCAAGTCCACATGTGACAGGCTTCCTTCACCGGCAGCAATTAAAGCCCCTGGATGATCCCGGACAGCAAATTCCCTATCACCAGCATGCACAGTTTGACAGATAAGCATCAAAGTTTACCTTTAACCACTCCAGAACAGGAGGTTTTCCGGAGCTCACAAATCTGGGTATATTCACTTTCACATTCTGGTGGTGTTCTAAGGATTCAGAAATGTATGTTGCAAATCTTAATTGGAAGTCAGAGACTGGTTCGACTGCGTCTTCTGTGTTACCTTATTGTGGTCAGACCACTAAATACGTGAAAGTGGCAAGCTTCATAACCGCACTGCATCTTTTCCAAAATAAATTTCACAGTTTCTTTAGCTGAGATGCACTTCAAGAGATTCAGCTTTTCTTCTTCGAGGAGCACCGCATGCCAACACATTTTCACAATTTTTTTGCAATTTAAGAGGTGGTCACCATCTTCATTTTGTCATCTCCATAAGGGATTGCGCATAATCGCCTCTCCTTCGAATATTCATTTGCGTTGCTAGTCTCCAAATAAAATGGTTAACTTTACTTGAGCACAGCAAACTCAAAATTCTCTTCCAGACATGATTATACGACTTATCTGCACTATTTGAGCTTCCACAACTGCTGACACCTTGCAAATCATGTTGCTTCATGTAAAATTCATATGCTGACTCCGCCTCCTTTAAATGCATTCCTGCTACTATGTTTCCATGGATCAATGTTAAACGTGAGAATTGACAGAAATAATTAAAAGTTCAGCCAAAAATGATCCTAGTCTTTTATTTATTTATTACCAAATCTGACCCTTCCACTTAGCGCCATTCTCCTTGGTGTTGAACTTGGCTATGTCAAGGCCATACACTTCGGTATTTGAAAAAACTTAGCACTTTCGTGGAACAAACACGTTCAACGCCATACACCCCGGGGTTGAGCTGTTTGTGCTCGACGCCAGAGTGCATGACGCTGAACTGTGTTACCTTCCTCGTTGCCATTTTTGCCTGCCTCAAGCCATCCACCACATGTGATTTTCCCGGTAGCACGAGGTGAAATAGCAGAGTAGGCATCAGTGATTGCCATCTTGGAGCAGAAGCTTGCAAATAAGTTAAACCTGTACGTGCATGAATAAAGAAAAGAGAAAAAAAAGAGTAAAGGATGAACGCTGCTACTGGGTATGGAAGAATCTTTCTAGGCCAAGCACTGCAGCTTGTTATATAACAAGCCAACACTCACTTTTTTAATTCACCCGTGGGTCAAAGAAAGGAGGCCACGGTTCAACACCATATATGTTGGTGTTGAGCTCTAACAACTCAACACCAGCTGTTGAGCCTATCATGTGTGTTTGCTCCATAAAAATGCTAAGTTTTTTCGACGCCAACATATATGGCGCGAGCAAAAGCGTCAGATTTTGTCAGAAGTTTACATTAGAGTTATTGTTGGCTAAACTTCTAAATGAGGGTCAGTTCTGTCCCTTTTCACCTCTAAAGGAGAGATGGTCATTTAATTGAGGAATTGTAAACATGACATATTAGTGATGCATTATCATTTATTATCACTGCCTTGTTTGTTTCCAGGGGCTAAAAATGGCAAGTAATTTTGATTGGGGGTAGTATGCGTACATACAATATTTTTGGTGTTCCTGTTGGTATGCAACTTTTTTTTTTGGTTGTTGTTAAATTCAGGAGTATGTGTTATTTCTGCTCAGATGTGATTTATTTTCAAGAATCACCGCAAGAGTTTGTTGGTAGATACACTAGTTTACACATGTATGTTTGTGATCACTTGCAAGACTGCAACCAAGGTATACATCCAAGAATCTGTAACATTAGTAAATAGGGATATCCCCTTCCTCTCCTTGATAAGCCTAAATCACAAGTGTTATGCTGCTAATCTTATGTAGTTTCATTTCCGCATTTATATTGTTTGTGTGGTTGTTTGAGACTGCAAAAAGCTTAAGCTTATATCTACTGGTGAGTTTGAAGATGTAATCAGTTTTCTATTTCATACAGGTGTGTCTTACAATTTCGAAAAGACTGATAATGGTATTTTCCGGTTAAAGCTCACTGCAAATGCCACAAAAACAATAGCAGATTTGAGAAGGCCTCTTGAGATTTTGATGAAAGGCAACACTATAAACCACCCTGACCTGACAATAAGTGCAGTTCAGCTACTTATGTCCCATGATGGTGTAGTACATTTGAAATCTATTGAACAAGAAACTGGTACTTACATTCTTTACGACAGACAAAGTCTGAATATTAAAGTCTTTGGGCACCAAGATCAGATGGCTACAGCAGAGACAAAATTGGTGCACGCACTTACAGAGCTCCTTGAGAAGAAGCCCCTGGAAATTAGTCTTCGTGGCCATAACCTCCCTCCAGACTTGATGAAGAAAACAGTAGAGAACTTTGGAGTTGATCTGGAAGGACTTAAGAAAGAAATGCCTGCAGTAAATGTTGAGTTACATAAACAGCGACATCTACTTAAAGTTTGGGGCAGTAAAGAGGATAAGCGAAGGGTTGAAGGGATGATCTCTGAGCTGATAACCTCTGTTAAACAGAATGCCCTGGTTCAACTTCCGTCAGGGAGTGTTGGAGGAAGTAAGGATAAGCAAAGGGTGGATGACAATGAGCTGGCGCAGGATGCGTGCCCTATTTGCTTGTGTGAGACTGAAGACCCTTTTGAGCTTGAATCATGTGGGCACATGTTTTGTTGGGCTTGCTTAGTGGATCAGTGTGAATCTGCCATGAAATCTCATGATGGGTTCCCTGTTTGCTGCCTGAAAACTGGGTGCAAGAAGCCCTTCCTCATAGTTGATTTGAAGCACCTGGTGTCTAATGAGAAGCTGGAGGACCTATTCAGAGCTTCCTTGAGGACATTTGTTGAATCTAGAGCAGGAATGTATCGCTTCTGCCCGACACCCGATTGCCAATCCATCTACCAAGTGGCAGCTCCAGATGCAGAGACCAAGCCTTTTGTCTGCGGGGCTTGCTATGTCGAGATCTGCACCAAGTGCCATCTCGAGTATCATCCTTTCATGTCCTGCGAGGCTTACAAGCAATACAAGGAAGACCCAGACGCGACGCTGCTTGAATGGCGCAGAGGGAAGGAGAATGTGAAGAACTGCCCTTCGTGTGGATACACGATCGAGAAATCTGAGGGTTGCAACCATGTCGAGTGCAGGTGCGGCAGCCACATTTGCTGGGCATGCTTGGCGAACTTCAGGAGCAGCGAGGAGTGTTATGGCCATCTCAGGTCTGCGCACCAATCCTTTGTGGACATTGTGTAGAACCTGGATGTAGATTTTTGCACATGCTGGCTGAATGACTATATTTGTGTATACAATGTAGAAAGGTGATGATGTTGGTCTGTCTGTATATTAACCTTGTTATAATTGCATGATGATAACTAGTGCACATCTGTGTTGAGAATATTTTAACCATTTCATCCATGTTTACTTAAAGCGTTTGGGGACTTCTGTTTACGGATGACTGAGAGCATTGCTCACATCTTCGTGGGTGATTCTTTGTTCCCCTAAAATCACTTTATTGGTTCCATGGTTCCGTTTTTGAGTTCATGCTTGTTCAGTTCTTTGCTTGGCTGGTTTGACGAAGTGTGTGCATGAGAGAGATGGGGGTTTGGATAAGGGCACAGTTCCTTCTCCAAACCAATGAAGCCTGTCAGACCCAGGTGGTCTGAAGAACAGGATTCAAAAAAGGGGAGCTGAACTAGTCGGTTTTACTCGAATTCAGAGGAATGATTATGCGAGTTCTATCTCGTTACAGAGGTTCTAGCCGACCCAGGTGGTCTGAAGAACAAGATTCAGAAAAGGGGAGTTGAACTAGTCGGTTTTACTCGAATTCAGAGGAATGATTATGCGAGTTCTAGCTCGTTACAGAGGTTCTAGCCGGCCAGGAACACTGGCGGCGGCAAGGGGGAAACCCTAACAACAACAAGATACCTACTCCCGATCCCATCTCCTAGCTTTATAGCCTTACAAAGTAGAGTAAAGATGAAGAGAAAAGCAAAACAAAAAGAGAGAGAGTCGCTGTGGTCTTTGCCGGAAAGTGAACAGCGACAGCCTGGACAATCACAACCACACGATGAAGATCAGACGCTCGTAGGGTCATCATAACCGGTGAAGCGGTACGATGATGCCCTGGCCGTGCGATCGATGATGGGTGGCTCCTGACGCTTCCCGCCTGTTAGCCAGAAGTTTGAATTAACTGAATCCCGATTGTAGCGTTCTGAACTTCAGACAGAGTGACCTGGGTCCTGACAACTCCCCCTGTTGCAGATCAGACCTGTCCTCAGGTTTGGAAATTGGGAAACACTTTTTGTATGAATGTGGCATCCTCCCAAGTGGCCTCGTCCAGAGGTAGATTACTCCATTTGATCAGCCATCGAACAACCGGAATGCTGATGTTGCCTTGTACACGCGGAACAAGTTTTCGTTTCAATAGCTCTAGTAAGATTGTTCCATCCGGCTTCACTAGGGGAAGCTTGGGGTTTGGAATTGCCATGGGACCAATATGCTTCTTGAGCTGGCTCATATGAAAGGTATCGTGTAGCTTGCAATCATCTGGGAGGAGGAGCTTGTAAGCCACATTACCAACTTTTTGGATAACTCTGAATGGGCCATAAAATTTGGAGTGCAGCTTGAGACATTTGTGGATGCTGAGAGTGGTATGCCTGTAAGGTTGCAGTTTCAAGTAGACCATGTCGCCAACTTCCAGGGTCCTCTCAGATCTCTTCTTGTCAGCATAATGTTTCATTCTGGTTTGAGCTCTCAAGAGGTTTTCTTTAATATGTGCTGTTGTTTGTTCAGCAGTGAGTACATTAGGGAAATGCTCCATTTCTTCCATAGGATAAAGAGCAGTTTCAGCTAACATATGAGGTGGTCTGCCATAAAGAGCCTGGAAGAGGGTTATCTTGAGAGCTGTGCGGTAGCTAGTGTTGTACCACCACTCAGCTAGGGACAACCAATTGAGCCACTTTTGTGGTTGGATGAAAGCCATGCATCTCAGATAATTTTCCACATTGATTAACTCTTTCTGTCTGACCATCTGACTGGGGGTGATAAGAAGTGCTCAAGTGTAACTTGATGCCCAACTTCTTAAATAGGTCCTGCCAGAGCTTGCTAGTGAAGATTTTGTCTCCGTCTGTAACAATCATAGCTGGTAGCCCATGGAGTTTGAAGATGTTATCAGTGAAAGCCTTGGCTACAGTATTAGCTGTAATGGGGTGCTTCAATGGGATAAAGTGGTTGTATTTGGTGAACCTGTCCACAACAACCAGAATCATGTTCTTGTTGTGAGAAGTAGGAAGACCCTCCACAAAATCCATGCTGATGTGGCACCAAGAAAAATCTGGGACTGGCAGAGGTTGGAGCAGCCCAGGGTACTTGCAGTGTTCAGCTTTGTTGATTTGGCAAGTAGGGCATTGCTTGATATAATCAACAATAAATTGTTTCATGCCAGGCCAGTGGAAGAGAAGTTTAACTCTTTGATATGTAGCTCTATGTCCTGAATGGCCACCTAATTCAAAGCTATGTAAAACAGCTAGCAGTTTAGTTCTGATGCTGTTATCAGCTCCTATCCCAATTCTGTTTTTGTATCTGAGCGCACCTTGTTGAACAGTGTAGTTGTTCACAGAGTCAGGATTGACAGCCAATTGAGCTAGTAGGTCCTTGCATCTCTGATCATTTTTGTAGCTATCAACTACTTCAGTTACCCAGGCAGGTTTGATAGTAGAAGCTATTAGAGCATGAATTTTGTGTTGCACCCTGGAAAGTGCATCAGCCACTTTGTTTTTCTTTCCCTGTTTGTACTCCACAGTGTAATTATAACCAAGGAGTTTGACCAAAAGCTTGTGCTGAATTCCTTCAGTGAGTTTTTGTTCTTGTATATATTTCAGACTCTGCTGATCAGTTCTGATGATGAGAGAGGATGCAGCAAAATAATGTTTCCAGTGCTTGAGAGCTTCAATGATCGCTAATGCTTCCTTGTCATAAGTGGAGTAAGCAGCTGCTCTAGGACCAATTGCTTTGCTGAAAAATGAAATAGGTCTCCCTTCTTGCATTAGGACTGCACCCAACCCATAGGCACACGCATCAGTTTCCAAGATGAAGGGTTTTGAGAAGTCTGGTAAGGCCAACACTCGGGCTTGTGTCATTTTGTTCTTCAGGGTACTGAAAGCCTGAACTTGTTCTTGCCCCCAAGTGAAATCGTCCTTCTTCAGGGAGTTATACAGTGGCCTGCAAATGAGTCCATAATTTTCCACAAATCTTCTATAGTAACCAGTCAGACCCAAAAAGCTCCTTAGCTGTGTGACATTTTTAGGTTCTGGCCATTGTGTTATTGCCTGAATTTTGACTGGGTCTGTTGCAACTCCATCAGCCCTAATAACATGTCCCAAGTACTCCACTTTAGGATGAGCAAAGACACACTTGCTGGCTTTAAGGTACAACTGGTGTTCCTTAAGTGTTTCAAACACTTGTTGCAAATGAATTATGTGCTCTTTCATATTTTTACCGAACACCAAAATATCATCGAAGAATACTAGTACAAATTTTCTGAGATACTTGGCTAAGATAGTATTCATGAGCATTTGGAAAGTTGCAGGGGCGTTGGTGTAACACCCCGCATGTAACTTTCCATATTTGTAACTCCAACTCTTGCCATTTTCGGCTATGTGTTATGATTTTCCCTCCGTGGTCGGGTTTTGTTTTCGTTTTGCATTTTGTTCATGTCATGCATTTCATATCATGTCATCATGTGCATTGCATTTGCATACGTGTTCGTCTCATGCATCCGAGCATTTTCCCCGTTGTCCGTTTTGCAATCCGGCGCTCCCATCTCCTCCGGTGCACCCCTCTTGTTTTCTTTCGTGAGCGGGTGTCAAACATTCTCGGAATGGGCCGAGGCTTTTCAAGTGGCCTTAGTATACCACCGGTAGGCCACCGGTCAAGTTTCGTTCCATTTGGAGGTCGTTTGGTACTCCAACGGTTAACCAGGTAACCGCAGATGCCTTCTGTGTGTTGCAGCAAAAACCCTTCTCAAAACCAGCCCAAAACCCACCAAACTCTCTTCCATGCTCTAGGTAGTTCGATCACGATCGTGTGGGCGAAAACCGCACCTCATTTGGAGCCTCCTAGCTCCCTCTACCTATATATTTGCCTCCCCTCCCGAAATAGATCGCAGACGAAACCCTAAAAAAACCCCTCGCGCCGCGCCGGACGTGTTCGTACGCCGGCCGGACACTTCGCGCCGCCGCTCTCGGCCACTCACAGGCCGCCACGTCAGCAGCCGCTGCCGCCGCCGCTGAAGCCCGCCGAGCCCAGCGCGGGCCCGTTCGCCGCCTCCGCCGGCTCCCGCGCCAGCACCGCCGCCGCCCGGCCTCCGGCCGTCGCCGCCGCGCCGCCTGGCCTCCGTCGCGCCGCCCCCGCCGCCGGTGCCGTCCGCCGCCATCGCCGGTGTGCGCCGTGCCGCCGGCGCCTCCTCCTCCACCGCCGCGCCGCCGCTTCCCCGCACCGTCGCCTCCTCTTCCCCCCCCCAACACCGGCCGCCGCGGCCTCCCTCTCCTCTCCTCCCGCCGGCGAGCTCCATCGAGGCGAGCTCCCTCTATCGGATCTGGTGAGAACGAACGTTGACTTTCCCCTCGACCCCCCCGAAATTTCTCCAAGTCTTTGATTTTTTTTACGATAAGTGCCCATGTTCATCATTGCATAACTCTCTGCATATAGCTCCGTTTCGTGCACGTAATATGTCAAATTGTTCGTCTCTTGATGCTCTACATTTTGTTCAATTTCACCATGTTAATTAGAGGCCATATTGATGCCCAAATCTCTGTTGCAAGAGTGCTAGTTGCTGTTATCTTCTGGTTCTTAGCAGAACTTGGAGATTTGTTATTTTTGTATCATTTTATCTGTGCATCTTATGGGCATGAGCTCTACATGTGTTTTGTTGTATGCCATGCCATCTTTCCAAGGGTGTATGCCATGTATTTTTTTGATCTCTGTGGTGACTAGCACAAGCATGCAAACTAGGCCCCGTAATGTTTCTGATTTCAGGGACTTAGTGATTTCTCTAAGTCCTTGTCTGCTGTTATTTTGTTGCCATGTAAACTTGATGCTACAGAGAGATCCATGCATATTTTGGAGATGTTCAGTAAGGATGTTTTGTAGATATTGTTGTAATTGATCCATTCCTGCCCTTGTTTGCAATTATGGAATGCCATAGCATGACTCAATCTTGCTCTACTTTTGCTATAAAATATTTCTGGCAGATTCTTAACATGATATGCAATTTTGCCAAGCTTATTGTAGTTGATCCATACATGCTATGCTCTTGTTCTTTTCATGAATAGCTTCATAAACATGCCATCTTGCTGTAGTTATGCTTGTTTTGTCTTGCATTGCCTTGTGATGAGTGCATCAAGCTCACAAACATGCCTTCATATTATTGTTTCTGCCATGCTCTGTTTTCTGCCAAGTCTGAAACCTGATAACGAAACTTGCTATGTTTACATGCTTGCCATAATATCTTCTGATACTTTTTGGCTTATAGTCAGTAAGGGACTTTTGTCATATGCATTTAGTAGAACACTGCCATGCCTTGTTTTGCTATGTTAACTTCCTATAGCATGTTGTTTTCGTGCTCTGAACATTGCTACCTGATGCTGTTTTCTGCCATGTCCAGTAATTTCACCAAGTCTGTGAACCTGATATCTTTTGCACTTTTGCCATGCTTGTTTGAGCTTGTTATGTTGTGAACTAGCCGTAGCTCAGTGTTCATCTTTTGTCAAGAATCTCCTGTAGATTACTGCCATATGCTTTGTTGCTATGTTGGAGTGCTGTAGCATTGTTACTTGTTGCATTTTAAGTGCTATCATGCTGTTAATCGCATATTCGTGTCATTCTTGTTTTGCTTGCCATTTGCAAACCGTGCATCCGTTTCCGGTGATCTTTATATCGATTTCGACCGAAACCATCTCATCTTTCCAGTGGCATGCTTGGTTTGCCAAGTTACTACCTTGTTCATCATTTTCCTTCCGGAGCACGCATATGCATCGCATATCATATCTCGCATATCATACATGTTTTGCATCATGTTGCTCGTGCATTTCTCGTGATTGATTGTGGTTCCGTTGCTTGTGTTCTTGTCTTGGGTAGAGCCGGGAGACGAGTTCGTGAACGAGGAACCTGTTGAGTACGCTTACGAGGATCAAGCTTTCGACAACTCTGAGAACCTTGCAGGCAAGATGACCACCCCTCGAAATCACTTCTATCTTTGCTTTGCTAGTTGTTCGCTCTATTGCCATGCTCCGCTACCTATCACTTGCTATATCATGCCTCCCATATTGCCATGTTAGCCTCTAACCATCCTTTCCTAGCAAACCATTGTTTGGCTATGTTACCGCTTTTGCTCAGCCCTTCTTATAGCGTTGCTAGTTGCAGGTGAAGTTGAAGTTGTTCCTTTTTGGAACATGGATATGTTAGGATATCACAATATCTCTTATTTAATTAATGCATCTATATATATTTGGTAAAGGGTGGAAGGCTCGGCCTTATGCCTGGTGTTTTGTTCCACTCTTGCCGCCCTAGTTTCTGTATACCGGGATTATGTTCCTTGAGTTTGCGTTCCTTACGCGGTTGGGTGATTTATGGGACCCCCTTGACAGTTCACCTTGAATAAAACTCCTCCAGCAAGGCCCAACCTTGGTTTTACCATTTGCCACCTAAGCCTTTTTCCCCCGGGTTTTCGCGAGCCCGAGGGTCATCTTTATTTTAAACCCCCGGACCAGTGCTCCTTCGAGTGCTGGCCCAAACCGAGCGATGTCCGGCGCCCCCTGGGCAACCAGGGTCTATGCCAACCCGACGTATGGCTCATCCGTTGTGCCCTGAGAACGAGATATGTGCAGCTCCTATCGGGATTTGTCGGCACATTCGGGGACTTTGCTGGTCTTGTTTTACCATTGTCGAAATGTCTTGTAAACCGGGATTCCGAGACTGATCGGGTCTTTCCGGGAGAAGGTTTATCCTTCGTTGACCGTGAGAGCTTATGATGGGCTAAGTTGGGGCACCCCTGCAGGGTATTATCTTTCGAAAGCCGTGCCCGCGGTTATGAGGCAGATGGGAATTTGTTAATGTTCGGTTGTAGAGAACTTGTCACTTGACCCAATTAAAATACATCAACCGTGTGTGTAGCCGTGATGGTCTCTTCTCGGCGGAATCCGGGAAGTGAACACGGTCTGAGTTATGTATGACGTAAGTAGGAGTTCAGGATCACTTCTTGGTCATTGCTAGATGACGACCGTTCCGTTGCTTCTCTTCTCGCTCTCATTTGCGTATGTTAGCCACCATATATGCTTATTGCCGCTGCAGCTCCACCTCACTACACCATCCTTTCCTATGAGCTTAAATAGTCTTGATCTCGCGGGTGTGAGATTGCTGAGTCCTCGTGACTCACGGATTCTACCAAAACAGTTGCAGGTGTCGACGATGCCAGTGCAGATGATGGGGTCGATCTCAAGTGGGAGTTCGACGAGGAACGTGGTCGTTACTATGTGTCTTTTCCTGATGATCAGTAGTGGAGCCCAGTTGGGACGATCGGGGATCTAGCATTTGGGGTTGTCTTATTTTCATCTGGATTTTGACCGTAGTCGGTCTATATGTGTGTATTTTGGATGATGTATGAAATATATTTATGTATTGTGTGAAGTGGCGATTGTAAGCCAACTCTTCTTGCGACAAAACCACTATGCGGTTATGCCTCTAAGTCGTGCCTCGACACGTGGGAGATATAGCCGCATCGTGGGCGTTACAAGTTGGTAATCAGAGCCATCCCCGACTTAGGAGCCCCCTGCTTGATCGAATCGCTGGCGTTGTTGAGTCTAGAACAAAAATGTTTTGAGTCTTAGGATTATATATATCGGAGAGTAGGATTCTTTTTACTCCTGAGTCCCTTCGTCGCTCTGGTGAGGTCTCCTGACGTAGAAGTTTTGACTATTCTCTCCTCAAATTTCACTAAAAAAAATTTAGGATCACGCGGGTATCTTGGAATCGTTCCGATGGTTTTGTGACGAGAACATTGTTCTTGGTGCCTCCTGACATTTAGGGGTTGTGGCAGTGTCCCGGGGAGTTGAGCTCCGAGGTGTTGTCGTCACAATTTTATCGTTGCAGTTCTGAAATACCTGAGTTTCGCCGACATCGAAATCTCTTTTATGCAGTTGTTGGTGAGATCACCTCGACGCCACCCAGTACTGGGGCGGGAGTTCGGGAGTATTGCCATAACTTGTATAACGGATGTTTTTCGAAGGTTGAGGTACACGATTTCCGAAGGTTTCTTGGTTATGTGTTGACGGATGGATACAGCTGGATCTAGGGATTGTTAGTTTGGGTGATATATTTTGTGTCCCCTGTATCCCCAACACCAGATTGCATAACCAGAAAGTTTCGGGAGTTTATAAGTGGGAATTCAAGTAGCCTTAGGATATCTTTCCGACATACGCATGATATGAGATTGGGGTTCGACGTCTAGTGGTCCGCCTGTACACGGTTGGTTTTACAGTGGTCTCGTAGTGTCTTAAAGAGTCCTTGGCTATGCCGACTTGGGGACGCTTCATATGTCATGTGCACAACCTTGTACATGATGGTGCTGTACGATTGAGCCCGTGTGGGCCCCACCACGAAAACTTCGGACGAAATCTCTATCATATGTTTGTTCCGGCTTATTTTGCAAGCCAATACTTTGTTTTGTTTTGTATTATGATATTCGAGTTGCTTCGAAGTCAATTGTTGAATCCATATCTTTTTCAAGTGGCTTCTCAACTTTATGGAAGTGTGATGATTTACTATGGAATTCATTCGTTCATCCTCGTTCGAATGTTTATTGTAAAGACTATATGTTGCAATTTCTATCCGTTGATTCTACTTATCTATTTGTCTATCAAGATGCTAACGGATGTCACCCTCTTCAGGATGGCTCCGCCAACGCGTCAGAATCCGGATTGCAATGAAGGGAGTCAAGCGAACCCTCCGCCACCACCTCCACCTCCGGAGGCATGGCAAGCTATCATGGCAGCCACCAACGCCAATGCTCAGATGATTCTGCAACTCTTGCAAGAACGCACCCAAGGGCAAGGCAATCAAGGCAATCAAGGTCAAGGCAACAATCAGCCTCACTTTTCTACTCTCAACCAGTTTCTCGCAAATCAGCCCAAGTCTTTCAGCTACTGTGCCGAGGCCACGGATGCCGATGATTGGCTCGTGGACATCAACAAGCATTTTGAATGTAGCAATGTCAGGCCTGAGGACTATGTCAAGTTCGCTTCTTTTCAGCTCAAGGACCAAGCTGCTGATTGGTATCAACAATACAAAGATTCCAGAGAAGGTCGTGTGATCACTTGGACAGACTTCTATCGGGATTTCAAAGCGCACCACATTCCACAAAGTGTTGTTGAGAGCAAGCGTGAGGAGTTCCGCAATCTCAAGCAAGGCAACATGTCTGTGTATCAATACAACATCCAGTTTCAGAAACTTGCTCGCTTCGCTAAACAAGACGTTCCTGATGAAAAGAGCATGATCTATCACTTCAGAGGTGGCCTTAGAGACGATCTGCAGTTAGCTCTCGTTCTTGTTGAGCCTACTCAGTTTGATCAATTCTATAACATGGCACTGAAGCAAGAGGCTGCTTAGCTCAAGTGTGAGGCTTCTAAGAAAAGAGTCAGAGACGCAGTTCAGTCTTCTTCTTCCTCACTTGTGACTGCTAAGCAACAGAAGTTCTGGTTGCCTCCTCCTCCTCCGTTTCGTCAGCCTTACCAGCATAAGAACAAAGGTGGCCATGGTTCTTCCAACTCTTCCAACTCTGGCTATCAGAACAAGTCTCAGAATCAAGCTCCAAAGTCCAATGCTCCTTATCACCGTCCACTCTCAAAGGTGACTTGCAACAAGTGTCAGCAGAAAGGTCACTATGCTAACAAATGCTTCAACCAAAGGCGTCTGCCTCCTCCTCCTCTTGTCAGATCTTCCAGCAATGCAGTGGTCAAGCATAATCCAAAGTTTGCAAAGGTGAACATGATGAATGCAGCTCAAGCGGAGGAATCGACTGATGTGATAATGGGTAATCTTCCTGTTAATGATATTCCTGCAAAAGTTCTTTTTGATACTGGTGCATCTCTTTCTTTCATTTCAAGACCTTTTGTTGCCAAGCATGAGTTTGTGACGGAAAAGATTCCTATCCCGTTGAAGGTTGTGTCTCCGGGCAAGCAAATGACATCTAATAATTGTGTCCCGGATGTTTCCATCAAGATGGGGAACTATAAATTTCAGTCTTGTCCAGTTGTTCTTGGTGACTCGGATATTGATCTAATTCTCGGGATGGACTGGCTTTCTAAGCACAAAGCTCAACTTGATTGTGCTGCCAGGGAAATTCTATTGACACACTCTTCTGAGGATGTTATCATTTATGCCGCTCGTGATGAAACCATTCGGTTTTTTCTCTCAATGAGAAGGGAGAATTGAATGCCATCTCTCAAATTCCAGTCGTTTGTGAGTATCAAGATGTCTTTCCAGAAGAGCTTCCGGGTATGCCTCCTCATCGGCCAGTTGAGTTCGTTATCGAACTAGAGCCTGGCACTGAACCCGTTTGCAAGCGTCCATACAAGCTTGGACCCAACGAGCTGAAGGAATTGAAGAAACAGCTCGATGAACAAGAGCGTCTGGGTTTGATCAGACCGAGTTCTTCTCCATGGGGTTGTGGTGTTCTTTTTGTCAAGAAGAAGGATGGCACAGACCGACTTTGTGTCGACTACCGTCCATTGAACAAGAAAACAATCAAGAACAAGTACCCACTTCCCAACATCAATGAGCTATTCGAGCAACTCAAAGGTGCTAAAGTGTTCTCCAAGCTTGACCTTCGTATGGTGTCGTGGAATTGTCACGGCAGATGTCCTTAGCGTGAGGACTTCGTCGTGAGGCCAATGCATCTATGCGGTAGCTTGAGAGGGGTTGGGCGGAATCGAGAGACGCAACACAAGACAAGGATTTAGACAGCTTCGGGCCCCGGGAAACATCATCCGGTAATAGCCCTACATGCTGTTTGTGGCTAGGTCTCATTATGCTCATGAGAGAGTCGCCGGTAAGCCGGCTCTTTGTGTCTAGCCCTAGAGATTGTTTCTTGTTGCTTGTCCCTCTTTGGGGAGCCCTGCCCCCTCCTTATATAAGTTGGAGGGGCGGTTTACATATGGAGTCCTAGTAGGACTAGGGCTAGTCTATCTTTTCTTACAAGTTGAATACAAGTCCGGGTCTTGCTTCCGCGTAAAGGAAATATTCGTCATCCCTTTCCTTTTAAGCCGGCCTACCATAACGTAAGCCGGCCTTCTGGGCCTTGAGCCTCTTGGGCCCCCGGGTCTTGTCGCTCCTCTGATCCGCTTGCCAGGTCACCCATAAATCGCCAGACTCGGGCGGGTCACTTAGTGAGTCGTCCAGTCAGGGCGGGTCATTAGTATGTCGCCAAGTCCGGCCGGGTTATACATCCGGCCGGGTCATACCGCGGGGTATATCCCCGACATTAGCCCCCAAGTTTAATTTGGATTTATCCATGTTAAACTGATCTGCAACATAAACACAAGAACAAATTGACAGGTTGTGCTCCGGGTTAAATATTCTTGTAAGCCGGCACTTGATCATCCTTAAGTCCTGGTCATCTCCTCCTTGATACATGCCCATGAACTTATAGCAAATCTCCTTTAGTAGATATGTTCCAACTTTTGTGAATGCAAAAAATCCAGACACTTCTTTTGAGAGATCCGGGTCAATAGGCCAGCTTCAGAGTCAATTTGCTGGCATTGGTCTCTTGTAGAGAAATATTGTAAGAAATAATCCACTTGAATCGGCTTCCAAAGCGCTGGCTTAAAACATATTGGTCTTGAAATACTCATCTGACTTTCAGCTGGGTTGAAGAAGTAAGACTTGTCGGTTTATCAAAATTGCCGGCTTGTAAATATTGATAGCACCGGGTCATAACTGTTGCCGACGTCGGGTCATAATTATTGGTGACGCCGGATCATGATTGTTGCAAACACCGGGTCAATTTGATCCTCCTGACTTGCTCAAAACTGATAATTTGAAGATTTTTCTCCCTTATATCCATATTACCTGTAGCCCCCAAGTCTTGAGCAGAACAAAGTGATGGTTTAAGACTTGCTCCAATAAATGTTGCAACCTTGAAGAAATATAAATGTTGCTCCATATTACCTGCATTTGGGGTTGTCTTATTTTCATCTGGATTTTGACCGTAGTCGGTCTATATGTGTGTATTTTGGATGATGTATGAAATATATTTATGTATTGTGTGAAGTGGCGATTGTAAGCCAACTCTTTATCCCATTCTTGTTCATTACATGGGATTGTGTGAAGATGACCCTTCTTGCGACAAAACCACTATGCGGTTATGCCTCTAAGTCGTGCCTCGACACGTGGGAGATATAGCCGCATCGTGGGCGTTACAGTTGGTTAAACCAAAGGGCATGACCAAGTATTCATAGTGTCCACAGTGAGTGCTAAAAGCAGTTTTTCAAATATCCTCTTCCTTCATTCTGATCTGGCGGTACCCACTTCTGAGATCTAGTTTAGTGAAAACAGTGGCTCCATGCAATTCATCCAACAAGTCCTCAATAACAGGGATGGGGTACTTGTTTTTGATTGTTTGAGCATTGAACTTTCGGAAATCATTGCAAAGTCTCCAAGATAGATCTTTCTTTTTCACTAAAATTGCAGTAGAAGAATATGGACTTGAACTGTCTCTGATCACTTTGTTTTTAATCATTTCTTGAATGATATTTTCCATAGCCTCCTTTTGGTGATAAGGCAATCTGTAGGGCCTTTTGTTTATCACTTTTGCATCAGGTTCAAAAGGGATTGCATGATCTACATTTCTCTTAGGGGGTAAATCAGTAGGAGTGCCAAATATATCCTTGTACTGACCCAGAAGTTCTTGGACAGGAGGTCGGACAATAGTGTCCTCATGTTCTGTCAAAGCAATTCTGTTTAACAGCAGCACAGCCCCACAGATATTATCATCAGACAGGTGCTCCATGCTGTCCATTTCCTGGACTGGTTCACTAAGGAGGCTTTCATCTTTGAAAATTCTCTTCTCTCCTGATTTCAGTGTTACTTGTACTTCCATTTCCTCAAAATCTAGCTGGACAGGACTAACAGTTTTCATCCAATCAGCTCCCAATATCACATCATAACCTTGCAACTGTAGGACTCTAAAATCATGGGAAAATTCAGTTCCTTGCACAACAGAAGGACACTGGAGGGCAATGGATTCAGTCCATAGAGTTGCTCCATTTGCAACTAGCACTTTCTTTTTCTTCGTTGGAGTGAGGGCACACAGAGCAAGTTGTGCTAGTGCAGGTGTTACAAATGTTGCAGTGCTGCTACTATCAATGAGGGCAGTAGCAGGTTTGTTTCCCAGCATGACTGTAAGAGTGAAGCTCAGCTTGGAGGAAGTGACTCCCATGAGGGCATGCATAGAAATTTGCAAAGGGGGATCATCCAGGTCAGTGGGTGGGGGAGCTTCAGTATCATCAGCAGTGTAGTAGACCAATTCTGCATCATCAGGGCAGGTCTCTTGCAAAGCTTGTATCTGCATTTGATTTGCAAGCTTGCAAACTTTCTTGTGGACAGGAAACCATGGTTCTTTGTGTTGGGGAACGTAGTAATTTCAAAAAAAAATCCTACGCACACACATGATCATGGTGATGCATAGCAACGAGAGGGGAGAGTGTTGTCCACGTACCCTCGTAGACCGAAAGCGGAAGCGTTAGCACAACGCGGTTGATGTAGTCGTACGTCTTCACGATCCGACCGATCCAAGTACCGAACGTACGGCACCTCCGAGTTCAGCACACGTTCAGCTCGATGACGTCCCGCGAACTCCGATCCAGCAGAGCTTCACGGGAGAGTTCCGTCAGCACGACGGCGTGGTGACGGTGATGATGTTGCTACCGACACAGGGCTTCGCCTAAGCACCGCTACGATATGACCGAGGTGGAATATGGTGGAGGGGGGCATCGCACACGGCTGGAATAGATCAACAGATCAACTTGTGTGTATAGAGGTGCCCCCTGCCCCCGTATATAAAGGATCAGGGGGAGGAGGCCGGCGGCCAGAAGGAGGGCGCGCCAGGGAGGAGTCCTACTCCCACCGGGAGTAGGACTCCCTCTTTTCCTAGTTGGAGTAGGAGGGGGAAAGGAAGGGAAGGAGAGAGGGGGAAGGAAAGGGGGCGCCGCCCCCTCCTTGTCCAATTCGGACTAGAGGGGGAGGGGGCGCGCGGCCAGCTCTAGCCTCCCCTCCTCTTCTCCACTAAGGCCCATCTTGGCCCATTAAACTCCCCGGGGGGTTCCGGTAACCCCCCGATACTCTTGTATATGTCCGAAACTCCCCGAAACCATTCCGGTGTCCAAACATAGTCGTCCAATATATCAATCTTTATGTCTCGATCATTTCGAGACTCCTCGTCATGTCCGTGACCATATACGGGACTCCGAACTACCTTCGGTACATCAAGACACAAAACTCATAATACCGATCGTCATTTAACTTTAAGCGTGCGGACCCTACGGGTTCGAGAACTATGTAGACATGACCGAGACATGTCTCCGGTCAATAACAAATAGCGGAACCTGGATGCTCATATTGGCTCCTACATATTCTATGAAGATCTTTATCGGTCAAACCGCATAACAACATACGTTGTTCCCTTTGTCATCGGTATGTTACTTGCCCGAGATTTGATCGTCGGTATCTCAATACCTAGTTCAATCTCGTTACCGGCAAGTCTCTTTACTCGTTCCGTAATACATCATCCCGCAACTAACTCATTAGTTACAATGCTTGCAAGGCTTATAGTGATGTGCATTACCGAGAGGGCCCAGAGATACCTCTCCGACAATCGGAGTGACAAATCCTAATCTCGAAATACGCCAACCCAACAAGTACCTTTGGAGACACCTGTAGAGTACCTTTATAATCACCCAGTTACATTGTGACGTTTGGTAGCACACAAAGTGTTCCTCCAGTAAACGGGAGTTGCATAATCTCATAGTCATAGGAACATGTATAAGTCATGAAGAAAGCAATAGCAACATACTAAATGATCAAGTGCTAAGCTAACGGAATGGGTCAAGTCAATCACATCATTCTCCTAATGATGTGATCCCGTTAATCAAATGACAACTCATGTCTATGGTTAGGAAACTTAACCATCTTTGATTAACGAGCTAGTCAAGTAGAGGCATACTAGTGACACTATGTTTGTCTATGTATTCACACATGTATTATGTTCCCGGTTAATACAATTCTAGCATGAATAATAAACATTTATCATGAAATAAGGAAATAAATAATAACTTTATTATTGCCTCTAGGGCATATTTCCTTCAGTCTCCCACTTGCACTAGAGTCAATAATCTAGTTCACATCTCCATGTGATTTAACATCAATAGTTCACATCTTTATGTGGTTAACACCCATAGTTCACATCGATATGTGACCAACACCCAAAGGGTTTACTAGAGTCAGTAATCTAGTTCACATCGCTATGTGATTAACACCCAAAGAGTACTAAGGTGTGATCATGTTTTGCTTGTGAGATAATTTTAGTCAACGGGTCTGTTACATTCAGATCCGTAAGTATTTTGCAAATTTCTATGTCTACAATGCTCTGCACGGAGCTACTCTAGCTAATAGCTCCCACTTTCAATTTGTATCCAGATTGAGACTTTAGAGTCATCTAGATCAGTGTCAAAACTTGCGTCGACGTAACCCTTTACGATGAACCTTTTGTCACTTCCATCATCGAGAAACATATCCTTATTCTACTAAGGATAATTTTGACCGCTGTCCAGTGATCTACTCCTAGATCACTATTGTACTCCCTTGCCAAACTCAGTGGTAGGGTATACAATAGATCTGGTACACAGCATGGCATACTTTATAGAACCTATGGCTGAGGCATAGGGAATGACTTTCATTCTCTTTCTATCTTCTGCCGTGGTCGGGCTTTGAGTCTTACTCAATTTCACACCTTGTAACACAGGCAAGAACTCTTTCTTTGACTGTTCCATTTTGAACTATTTCAAAATCTTTTCAAGGTATGTACTCATTGAAAAAACTTATCAAGCGTCTTGATCTATCTCTATAGATCTTGATGCTCAATATGTAAGCAGCTTCACTGAGGTCTTTCTTTGAAAAACTCCTTTCAAATACTCCTTTATGCTTTCCAGAAAATTCTACATTATTTCCGATCAACAATATGTCATTCACATATATTGATCAGAAATGTGGTAGTGCCCCCACTCACTTTCTTGTACATACAGGCTTCACCACAAGTCTGTATAAAACTATATGCTTTGATCAACTCATCAAAGCGTATATTCCAACTCCGAGATGCTTGCACCAGTCCATAGATGGATCGCTGGAGCTTGCACATTTTGTCAACACCTTTAGGATCGACAAAACTTCTGGTTGCATCATATACAACTCTTCTTTAAGAAATCCATTAAGGAATGTAGTTTTGACATCCATTTGCTATATTTCATAAAATGTGGCAATTTGCTAACATGATTCGGACAGACTTAAGCATCGCTACGAGTGAGAAAATCTCATCGTAGTCAACACCTTGAACTTTGTCAAAAACCTTTTTTTCGACAAGTCTAGCTTTGTAGATAGTAACACTACTATGAGCGTCCGTCTTCCTCTTGAAGATCCATTTATTTTCTATGGCTTGCCGATCACCGGGCAAGTCAACCAAAGTCCACACTTTGTTCTCATACATGGATCCCATCTCAGATTTCATGGCCTCAAGCCATTTTTGCGGAATCTGGGCTCGTCATCGCTTCCTCATAGTTCGTAGGTTCGTCATGGTCAAGTAACATGACCTCCAGAACAGGATTACTGTACCACTCTGGTGCGAATCTTACTCTGGTTTACCTACGAGGTTCAGTAGTAACTTGATCTGAAGTTACATGATCATCATCATGTAGCTTCCTCACTAGTTGGTGTAGTAGTCACAGGAACAGATTTCTGTGATGAACTACTTTCCAATAAGGGAGCAGGTACAGTTACCTCATCAAGTTCTACTTTCCTCCCACTCACTTCTTTCGAGAGAAAATCCTTCTCTGGAAAGGATCCATTCTTAGCAACAAATATCTTGCCTTCGGATCTGTGATAGAAGGTGTACCCAACTGTCTCCTTTGGGTATCCTATGAAGACACATTTCTCCGATTTGGGTTTGAGCTTATCAGGATGAAACTTTTTCTTATAAGCATCACAACCCCAAACTTTAAGAAACGACAACTTTGGTTTCTTGCCAAACCACAGTTCATACGGTGTCGTCTCAACAGATTTAGATGGTGCCCTTTTTAACGTGAATGCAGCTGTCTCTAATGCATAACCCCAAAACTATAGTGGTAAATCGGTAAGAAACATCATAGATTGCACTATATCCAATAAAGTACGGTTATGACGTTCGGACACACCATTATGCTGTGGTGTTCCAGGTGGCACGAATTTGTGAAACTATTCCACATTGTTTTAATTGAAGACCAAACTTGTAACTCAAATATTTGTCTCCGCGATCAGATTGTAGAAACTTTATTTTCTTGTCATGATGATTTTCCACTTCACTCTGAAATTCTTTGAACTTTTCAAATGTTTCAGACTTATGTTTCATCAAGTAGATATACCCATATCTGCTCAAATCATCTGTGAAGGTCAGAAAATAACGATACTCGCCGCGAGCCTCAACACTCATCGGACCGCATACATTAGTATGTATTATTTCCAATAAGTCAGTTGCTCGCTCCATTGTTCCGGAGAACGGAGTCTTAGTCATCTTGCCCATGAGGCATGGTTCGCAAGAATCAAGTGATTCATAATCAAGTGATTCCAAAAACCCATCAGCATGGAGTTTCTTCATGCGCTTTACACCAATATGACCTAAACGGCAGTGCCACAAATAAGTTGCACTGTCATTATTAACTTTGTATCTTTTAGCTCCAATATTATGAATACTATAATCGAGATCCAATAAACCATTTTCATTGGGTGTATGACCATAGAAGGTTTTATTCATGTAAATAGAACAACAATTATTCTCTAATTTAAATGAATAACCATATTGCAATAAACATGACCAAATCATATTCGTGCTCAACGCAAACACCAAATAACATTTATTTAGGTTCAACACTAATGCCGAAAGTATAGGGAGTGTGCGATGATGATCATATTGATCTTGGAACTGCTTCCAACACACATCGTCACTTCACTCTTAACTAGTTTCTGTTCATTCTGCAACTCCCGTTTCAAGTTACTACTCTCAACTGAACTAGTATCAAATACCGCGGGGTTGCTATAAACACTAGTAAAGTACACATCAATAACATGTATATCAAATATACCTTTGTTCATTTTGCCATCTTTCTTATCCGCCAAATACTTGGGGCAGTTCCGCTTCCAGTGACTAGTCCCTTTGCAGTAGAAGCACTTAGTCTCAGGCTTAGGTCCAGACTTGGGCTTCTTCACTTGAGCAGCAACTTGCTTGCCGTTCTTCTTGAAGTTCCCCTTCTTCCCTTTGCCCTTTTCTTGAAACTAGTTGTCTTGTTAACCATCAACACTTGATGTTTTTCTTGATTTCTACCTTCGTCAATTTCAGCATCACGAAGAGCTTGGGAATCGTTTCTATTATCCCTTGCATATTATAGTTCATCACGAAGTTCTAGCAACTTGGTGATAGTGACTAGAGAACTTTTTCAATCACTATCTTATCTGGAAGATTAACTCCCACTTGATTCAAGTGATTGTAGTACTCAGACAATCTGAGCACATGCTTACTGGTTGAGCTATTCTCCTCCATCTTGTAGGCAAAGTAATGTCAGAGGTCTCATACCTCTCGACACGGGCATGAGTATGAAATACCAATTTCAACTCTTGGAACATCTTATATGCTCCGTGGCGTTCAAAACATTTTTGAAGTCCCAGTTCTAAGCCGTAAAGCATGGTGCACTAAACTATCAAGTAGTCATACCTCTCGACTCGGGCATGAGTCTGAAATACCAATTTAAGCTCTTGGAACATCTCATATGCTCCATCACATTCAAAAACATTTTCGAAGTCCCGGTTCTAAACCGTAAAGTATGGTGCACTTAAACTATCAAGTAGTCATCATACCGAGCTTTGTCAAACATTCATAACGTCTGCATCTACTCCTGCAATAGGTCTGTCACCTAGCGGTGCATCAAGGACATAATTCTTCTGTGCAACAATGAGGATAATCCTCAGATCACGGACCAAGTCCGCATCATTGCTACTATCATCTTTCAACTTATTTTTCTCTAGGAACATATCAAAAATAAAACAGGGGAGCTAAACGCGAGTTATTGATCTACAACATAGACATGCTAATACTACCAGGACTAAGTTCATGATAAATTAAAGTTCAATTAATCATATTACTTAAGAACTCCCACTTAGATAGACATCCCTCTAATCATCTAAGTGATCACGTGATCCATATCAACTAAACCATGTCCGATCATCACGTGAGATGGAGTAGTTTTCAATGGTGAACATCACTATGTTGATCATATCTACTATATGATTCACGCTCGACCTTTCGGTCTTAGTGTTCCGAGGCCATATCTGCATATGCTAGGCTCGTCAAGTTTAACCTGAGTATTCCATGTGTGCAACTGTTTTGCACCCGTTGTATTTGAATGTAGAGCTTATCACACCCGATCATCACGTGGTGTCTCAGCACGAAGAACTTTCGCAATGGTGCATACTCAGGGAGAACACTTATACCTTGAAATTTAGTGAGAGATCATCTTATAATGCTACCGTCGATCTAAGCAAAATAAGATGCATAAAAGATAAACATCACATGCAATCAATATAAGTGATATGATATGGCCATCATCATCTTGTGCTTGTGATCTCCATCTCCGAAGCACCGTCATGATCACCATCGTCCCCGGCGCGACACCTTGATCTCCATCGTAGCATCGTTGTCGTCTCGCCAACTATTGCTTCTACGACTATCGGTACCGCTTAGTGATAAAGTAAAGCAATTACAGGGCGATTGCATTGCATACAATAAAGCGACAACCATATGGCTCCTGCCAGTTGCCGATAACTCGGTTACAAAACATAATCATCTCATACAATAAAATATAGCATCACGCCTTGACCATATCACATCACAACATGCCCTGCAAAAACAAGTTAGACGTCCTCTACTTTGTTGTTGCAAGTTTTACGTGGCTGCTATGGGTTGAGCAAGAACCGTTCTTACCTACGCATCAAAACCACAACGATGGTTCGTCAAGTTAGTGTTGTTTTAACCTTCATAAGGACCGGGCGTAGCCACACTCAGTTCAACTAAAGTTGGAGAAACTGACACCCGCCAGCCACCTATGTGCAAAGCACGTCGGTAGAACCAGTCTCGCGTAAGCGTACGCGTAATGTTGGTCCGGGCCGCTTCATCCAACAGTACCGCCGAACCAAAGTATGACATGCTGGTAAGCAGTGTGACTTGTATCTCCCACAACTCACTTGTGTTCTACTCGTGCATATAACATCTACGCATAAACCTGGCTCGGATGCCACTGTTGGGGAACATAGTAATTTCAAAAAAATCCTACGCACAGACAGGATCATGGTGATGCATAGCAACAAGAGGGGAGAGTGTTGTCCACGTACCCTCGTAGACCGAAAGCGGAAGCGTTAGCACAACGCGGTTGATGTGGTCGTACGTCTTCACGATCCGACCGATCCAAGTACCGAACGTACGGCACCTCCGAGTTCAGCACACGTTCAGCTCGATGACGTCTCGCAAACTCCGATCCAGCAGAGCTTCACGGGAGAGTTCCGTCAGCACGACGGCATGGTGACGGTGATGATGTTGCCCAAAGAGAGCATCATAAAACACGTGACAAACACATCTAAGTCTAACATACTTCCTATGCATAGGCATCTTATAAGCAAACAAATTTGCAAGGCAAGCAAAAACTAGCATATGCAAGGAAGAAGCAAGTGACGATAGCAATCTCAACATAACGAGAGGTAATTTAGCAACATGAAAATTTCTACAACCACATTTTCCTCTCTCATAATAATTACATGTGGGATCATAAGCAAATTTAACAAAGTAGCTATCACATAAAATATTTTCAACACGATCCACATGCATGCGAAGTTGACACTCTTCCAAAATAGTGGTATTAACATTAACTAAAGTCGTGACCTCTCCAAACTCACTTTTATCAAAAATATCATAAGATTGAACATACTCCAAATATGTGGGATCTAAAGTTGACATTCTTCCAAACCCACTTTCAATAATATTGCAATCACTATTATCAATCTCATATTCATCATGGGGCTTAAATAAATTTTCAAGATCATAAGGAGAATCACCCCAATAATGATCATTGCAACAAGTAGTAGACATAGCAAAACTAGCATCCCCAAGCTTAGGGTTCTGCATATTATTAGCACAATTGACATCAAGAGAATTTATAGTAAAATCATTGCAATCATGCTTTTTATCGAAGGAACTATCAAGTATGGGTGCAATAGCAACGATCTCATGTTTAACATAAGGAACTATAGCAAATTTATCTTCATAAATATTGGCATCATGGCCACAAGAATAGCAAGCATCATGTTGATCAAGGGATATTTCAATCAAATCATCAGAATCATAATTATCTATAGATTCATGCATATCACTATTTTCTTCCTCCATAGATTCCTGCGAAATATTAGCTTCTTCTTGGACAGCGGAGGAGTCCTCAATATATGGTTTAACATAGGCATTGGAAGCATAATATGATAACAATATTTAAGTATGGCAAAATTTTCAGATTTGTAAAGAGTAGCACCATACGTTTCAAGCAAAGAAGCAATTTCATAAGCACCCTTAAAAGCAACAAATTCTTCAATTTGTTGAACATCATAGTAAATATAAACACCCCTAGCATATGAATATATGATTCCATTATCACTAAACTCACATTGGTAGGGAAGGTGTTTCTTAATGTTTTCAGAGCAACAAGTAAAATCATAAATTTCACAAAGATTCCAAGCATAACACATCAATTTGTTTATTTGATTCCATAAGAGTCTCCCTTTTTCAGACAAACGATGACGCACAAAATGAGCATGCTCATCTAAAGATTTCCCATCAACTAGGCTAGTTGGGGTTTCAGCACGAGCGCATAAGGATCGAAGATGATCCAAGTAGAACACTTTAAGTGGATCCATATCAATGGATTTTTAGCAAGCAAAGATGCAAGCAAATAGAAGGCACGTGGAAACACAAACAGAAAGGCATACGGGAAGAAGGCGAATAAAACGGCAAGGGTGAAGTGGGGGAGAGGAAAACGAGAGGCAAATGACAACTAATGTAATGCGGGAGATAAGAGTTTGTGATGGGTACTTGGTATGTTGACTTTTGCGTAGACTCCCCGGCAACGGCGCCAGAAATCCTTCTTGCTACCTCTTGAGTTGGTTTTCCCTTGAAGAGGAAAGGGTGATGCAGTAAAGCAGCGTAAGTATTTCCCTCAATTTTTTAGAACCAAGGTATCAATCCAGTAGGAGGCCACGCACGAGTCCCTCGCACCTACACAAACAAATAAGATCCTCGCAACTAACGTAATAAAGGGGTTGTCAATCCCTTCACGGTCACTTACGAAAGTGAGATATGATAGATATGATAAGATAATATTTTTGGTATTTTTATGATAAAGATGCAAAATAAAATAAAAGGCAATAAAAATAGCTAAGTGTTGGATGATTAATATGATGGAGAATAGACCCGGGGGCCATAGGTTTCACTAGTGGCTTCTCTCGAGAGCATAAGTATTACTGTTGAGCAATTGACAAAATTGAGCATAGTTATGAGAATATCTAGGTATGATCATGTATATAGGCATCACTTCCGCGACAAGTAGACTGACTCCTGCCTGCATCTACTACTATTACTCCACACATCGACCGCTATCCAGCATGCATCTAGAGTATTAAGTTCAAAAGAACAGAGTAACACTTTAAGTAAGATGACATGATGTAGAGGGATAAACTCATGCAATATGATATAAACCCCATCTTGTTATCCTCGATGGCAACAATACAATACGTGCCTTGCTGCCCCTATTGTCACTGGGAAAGGACACCGCAAGATTGAACCCAAAGCTAAGCACTTCTCCCATTGCAAGAAAGATCAATCTAGTAGGCTAAACCAAACTGATAATTCGAAGAGACTTGCAAAGATAACCAATCATACATAAAAGAATTCAGAGACGATTCAAATATTGTTCATAGATAAACTTGATCATAAACCCACAATTCATCGGTCTCAACAAACACACCGCAAAAGAAGATTACATCGAATAGAGCTCCACGAGAATCATGGAGAACTTTGTATTGAGAACCAAAGAGAGAGAAGAAGCCATCTAGCTAATAACTATGGACCCGAAGGTCTGAGGCAAACTACTCACACATCATCGGAGAGGCTATGGTGTTGATGTAGAAGCCCTCCATGATCAATGCCCCCTCCGGCGGAGCTCCAGAAAAGGCCCCAAGATGGGATCTCATGAGTACAGAAGGTTGCGGCAGTGGAATTAGGTTTTTGGCTTCGTATCTGGTAGTTTGGGGGTACGCAGGTATATATAGGAGGAAGAAGTACGTCGGTGGAGCAACATGGGCCCCACGAGGGTGGAGGGCGCGCCCAGGGGGGTAGGCGCGCCCCCTACCTCGTGCCCTCCTGATTGCTTTCTTGACGTAGGGTCCAAGTCCTCTAGATCACGTTTGTTCCAAAAATCACGTTCTCGAAGGTTTCATTCCGTTTGGACTCCGTTTGATATTATTTTTCTGCGAAACTCTGAAATAGGCAAAAAAAACATCAATTCTGGGTTGGGCCTCCGGTTAATAGGTTAGTCCCAAAATAATATAAAAGTGTATAATAAAGCCCATTAAACATCCAAAACAGAATATAATATAGCATGGAAGAATAAAAAATTATAGATACATTAGAGGCGTATCAAGCATCCCCAAGCTTAATTCCTGCTCGTCCTCGAGTAGGTAAATGATAAAAACAGAATTTTTGATGTGGAATGCTACTTAGCATAATTTCAATGTGATTCTTCTTATTGTGGCACGAATGTTTAGATTTGATATGATTCAAGATAAAAGTTTAATGTTGACATAAAAACAATAATACTTCAAGCATGCTAACCAAGCAATTATGTCTTATCAAAATAACATAGCCAAAGCAAGTTATCCCTACAAAATCATATAGTCTGGCTATGCTCCATCTTCCCCACGCAAAATATTCATATCATGTACAACCCCGGTTTTAGCCAAGCAATTGGTTCATACTTTTTAACGCGCTTCAGCCTTTTCAACTTTTACGCAATACATGAGCGCAAGCCATGGATATAGCACTATGGTGGAATAAGGCATAATGGTAGGGGTTATGTGGGAAGAAAAAAAAGGAGAAAGTCTTACATCAATGAGGCTAATCAACGGGCTATGGAGATGCCCATCAATTGATGTTAATGCAAGGAGTAGGGATTGCCATGCAACGGATGCACTTAGAGCTATAAGTGTATGAAAGCTCAAACAAAAGAAACTAAGTGGGTGTGCATCCAACTTGCTTGCTCACGAAGACCTCGGGCATTTGAGGAAGCCCATCATTGGAATATACAAGCCAAGTTCTATAATGAATTTCCCACTAGTATATGAAAGTGACAAAATGAGAGACTCTCTATCATGAAGATCACGGTGCTACTTTGAAGCACAAGTGTGGTAAAAGGATAGTAACATTGTCCCTTCTCTCTTTTTCTCTCATTTTTTTATTTGGGCCTTTTCTCTTTTTTTATGGCCTCTTTTTATTTATTTATTTATTTATTTAGTCCGGAGTCTCATCCCGACTTGTGGGGGAATCATAGTCTCCATCATCCTTTCCTCACTTGGGACAATGCTCTAATAATGATGATCATCACACTTTTATTTACTTACAACTCATGAATTACAACTCAATACTTAGAACAAAATATGACTCTATGTGGATGCCTCCGGCGGTGTACCGGGATATGCAATGAATCAAGAGCGACATGTATGAAAAATTATGAATGGTGGCTTTGCCACAAATACAATGTCAACTACATGATCATGCAAAGAAATATGACAATGATGGAGCGTGTCATGATAAACGAAACAGTGGAAAGTTGCATGGCAATATATCTCAGAATGGCTATGGAAATGCCATAATAGGTAGGTATGGTGGCTGTTTTGAGGAAGATATAAGGAGGTTTATGTGTGATAGAGCGTATCATATCACGGGGTTTGGATGCACCGGCGAAGTTTGCACCAACTCTCAAGGTGAGAAAGGGCAATGCACGGTACCGAAGAGGCTAGAAAATTGCGGAAAGGTAAGTGTGTGTATAATCCATGGACTCACATTAGTCATAAAGAACTCATATACTTATTGCAAAAATTTACTAGCCCTCGAAGCAAAGTACTACTACGCATGCTCCTAGGGGAAGGGTTGGTAGGAGTAACCATCACGCGATCCCGACTGCCACACAAAGGATGACAATCAATAAATACCTCATGCTCCGACTTCGTTACATAATGGTTCACCATACGTGCATGCTATGGGAATCACAAACTCCAACATAAGTATTTTTCAATTCCACAATTACTCAACTAGCACAACTATGATATTACCACCTTTATATCTCAAAACAATTATCAAGCATCAAATTTCTGATGATATTATAATTAAAGCAAATTTCCATGCTATTTTAAGACTCTCAAAATAATATAAGTGAAGCATGAGAGATCAATAGTTTCTATAAAACAAATCCACCGCTGTGCTCTAAAAGATATAAGTGAAGCACTAGAGCAAAACTATATAGCTCAAAAAATATAAGTGAAGCACATAGAGTATTCTAATAAGTTCCAATTTATGTGTGACTCTCCCAAAATGTGTGTACAGCAAGGATGATTGTGGTAAACTAAAAAAAACAAAGACTCAAATAATACAAGACGCTCCAAGAAAAACACATATCATGTGGTAAAAATATAGCTCCAAGTAAAGTTACCGATGGAAGTAGACGAAAGAGGGGATGCCTTCCGGGGCATCCCCAAGCTTTGGATTTTTGGTGTCCTTAGATTATCTTGGGGTGCCATGGGCATCCCCAAGCTTAGGCTCTTGCCACTCCTTGTTCCATAATCCATCAAATCTTTCACCCAAAACTTGAAAACTTCACAACACAAAACTCAGCAGGAAATCTCGTGAGCTCCGTTAGCGAAAGAAAACAAAACACCACTTCAAGGTACTGTAATGAAATCATTCTTTATTTATATTGGTGTTAAACCTACTGTATTCCAACTTCTCTATGGTTTATAAACTATTTTACTAGACATAGATTCATCAAAATAAGCAAACAACACACGAAAAACAGAATCTGTCAAAAACAGAACAGTCCGTAGTAATCTGTAACTAACGCAAACTTCTGGTACTCCAAAAAATCTACCAAAATAGGACAACCTAGACAATTTGTTTATTGATCTTCTGCAATTGGAATAAATATTTTATCACGTTCTGGTGATTTTTAACAATTGTTTTCGTGAACAGAAAGTTTCTGGAATTTTCAGCAAGATCAAATAACTATCATCCAAGAAGATCCTATAGGTTAAACTTGGCACAAACACTAATTAAAACATAAAAACAAATCTAACCAGAGGCTAGATCAAATATTTATTCCTAAACAGAAGCAAAAATCAAAAAAACTAGAAAATAAAATTGGGTTGCCTCCCAACAAGCGCTATCGTTTAACGCCCCTAGCTAGGCATTGATAATTTCGATGATGCTCACATGAAAGACAAGAATTGAAGCACAAAGAGAGCATCATAAAACACGTGACAAACACATCTAAGTCTAACATACTTCCTATGCATAGGCATCTTATAAGCAAACAAATTTGCAAGGCAAACAAAAACTAGCATATGCAAGGAAGAAGAAAGTGACGATAGCAATCTCAACATAACGAGAGATATGATAAAAACTAGCATATGCAATCTCACCATATGATAACAATATTTACGTATGGCAAAATATTTAAGTCCGAAATATTACCTCTCGTTATGTTGAGATTGCTATCGTCACTTTCTTCTTCCTTGCATATGCTAGTTTTTGCTTGCCTTGCAAATTTGTTTGCTTATAAGATGCCTATGCATAGGAAGTATGTTAGACTTAGATGTGTTTGTCACGTGTTTTATGATGCTCTCTTTGTGCTTCAATTCTTGTCTTTCATGTGAGCATCATCGAAATTATCAATGCCTAGCTAGGGGCGTTAAACGATAGCGCTTGTTGGGAGGCAACCCAATTTTATTTTTAGTTTTTTGCTTTTTGCTTCTGTTTAGGAATAAAACTTTGATCTAGCCTCTGGTTAGATTTGTTTTTATGTTTTAATTAGTGTTTGTGCCAAGTTAAACCTATATGATCTTCTTGGATGATAATTATTTGATCTTGCTGAAGATTCCAGAAACTTTCTGTTCACGAAAATAATTGTTAAAAATCACCAGAACGTGATAAAATATTGATTCCAATTTCTGCTGATCAATAAACAAATTTTCTAGGTCTTCCTATTTTGGCTGAATTTTTTGAGTTCCAGAAGTTTGCGTTAGTTACAGATTACTACATACTGTTCTGTTTTTGACAGATTCTGTTTTTCGTGTGTTGTTTGCTTATTTTGATGAATCTATGGCTAGTAAAATAGTTTATAAACCATAGAGAAGTTGGAATACAGTAGGTTTAACACCAATATAAATAAATAATGAGTTCATTACAGTACCTTTAAGTGGTGTTTTGTTTTCTTTCGCTAACGGAGCTCACGAGATTTTCTGTTAAGTTTTGTGTTGTGAAGTTTTCAAGTTTTGGGTAAAAGATTTGATGGATTATGCAACAAGGAGTGGCAAGAGCCTAAGCTTGGGGATGCCCATGGCACCCCAAGATAATCTAAGGACACCAAAAATCCAAAGCTTGGGGATGCCCCGGAAGGCATCCCGTCTTTCGTCTACTTCCATCGGTAACTTTACTTGAAGCTATATTTTTATTCACCACATGATAAGTGTTTTGCTTGGAGCGTCTTGTATGATTTGAGTCTTTGCTTTTTAGTTTACCACAATCATCTTTGCTGTACACACCTTTTGAGAGAAACACACATGATTCGGAATTTATTAGAATACTCTATGCGCTTCACTTATATCTTTTGAGCTATATAGTTTTTGCTCTAGTGCTTCACTTATATCTTTTAGAGCACGGCGGTGGATTTATTTTATAGAAACTATTATTCTATCATGCTTCACTTATATTATTTTGAGAGTCTTAAACATCATGGTAATTTGCTTAAGTAGGAAAATTAATCCTAATATGCTAAGTATTCAAGACTAGTAAAAAACTTTCTTATGAGTGTGCTGAATACTAAGAGAAGTTTGATGATTGATGATTGTTTTGAGATATGGAGGTAGTGATAGTAAAGTTGTGCTAGTTGATTAGTTGTGAAATTGAGAAATACTTGTGTTGAAGTTTGCAAGTCCCGTAGCATGCACGTATGGTAAACGTTATGTAACAAATTTGAAACATGAGGTGTTCTTTGATTGTCTTCCTTATGAGTGGCGGTCGGGGACGAGCGATGGTCTTTTCCTACCAATCTATCCCCCTAGGAGCATGCGCGTAGTGCTTGGTTTTTGATGACTTGTAGATTTTTGCAATAAGTATGTGAGTTCTTTATGACTAATGTTGAGTCCATGGATTATACGCACTCTTACCCTTCCATCATTGCTAGCCTCTTTGGTACCGTGCATTGCCCTTTCTCACATTGAGAGTTGGTGCAAACTTCGCCGGTGCATCCAAACCCCGTGATATGATACGCTCTTTCACACATAAACCTCCTTATATCTTCCTCAAAACAGCCACCATACCTACCTATTATGGCATTTCCATAGCCATTATGAGATATATTGCCATGAAACTTTCCACCGTTCCATTTATCATGACACGTTCATCATTGTCATATTGCTTTGCATGATCATGTAGTTGACATCGTATTTGTGGCAAAGCCACCGTTCATAATTTTTCATACATGTCACTCTTGATTCATTGCTATCCCAGTATACCGCCGGAGGCATTCATATAGAGTCATACTTTGTTCTAGTATCGAGTTGTAATCATTGAGTTGTAAATAAATAGAAGTGTAATGATCATCATTCATAGAGCATTGCCCCCCCCCCCAAAAAAAGAAAGGCCAAATAAAAAAGAAGGCCCAAAAAAAGAAAATAAAAAGGGACAATGCTACTATCCTTTTTTTCCACACTTGTGCTTCGAAGTAGCACCATGATAGAGAGTCTCTTGTTTTGTCACTTTCATATACTAGTGGGAATTTTTCATTATAGAACTTGGCTTGTATATTCCAACAATGGGCTTCCTCAAATGCCCTAGGTCTTCATGAGCAAGCAAGTTGGATGCACACCCACTTAGTTTCTTTTGTTGAGCTTTCATGCATTTATAGCTCTAGTGCATCCGTTGCATGGAAATCCCTACTCCTTGCATTAACATCAATCGATGGGCATCTCCATAGCCCGTTGATTAGCCGCGTTGATGTGAGACTTTCTCCTTTTTTGTCTGCTCCACATAACCCCCATCATTATATTCTATTCCACCCATAGTGCTATATCCATGGCTCACGCTCATGTATTGCGTGAAGGTTGAAAAAGTTTGAGATTACTAAAGTATGAAACAATTGCTTGGCTTGTCATCGGGGTTGTGCATGATGAGAGCATTCTTGTGTAACGAAGATGGAGCATGACTAAACTATATGATTTTGTAGGGATGAACTTTCTTTGGCCATGTTATTTTGAGAAGACATAATTGCTTAGTTAGTATGCTTGAAGTATCATTGCTTTTATGTCAACATTAAACTTTTATCTTGAATCCTTCAGATCTGAATATTCATACCACAATTAAGAGGGTTACGTTCAAAAATTATGCCAAGTAGCATTCCGCTTCAAAAGTTCTGTTTTTATCATTTACCTACTCGAGGACGAGCAGGAATTAAGCTTGGGGATGCTTGATACGTCTCCAACGTATCTATAATTTTTGACTGCTTCATGCTATATTATATTCTGTTTTGGATGATTAATGGGCTTTGCTATACACTTTTATATTATTTTTGGGACTAACCTATTAACCGGAGGCCCAGCCCAAATTGCTGTTTTTTTGCCTATTTCAGAGTTTCGCAGAAAAAGAATATCAAACGGAGTCCAAACGGAATGAAACATTCGGGAACGTGATTTTCGGAACAAACGTGATCCAGAGGACTTGGACCCTACGTCACACCACTAGGAAAAGGCCTGCTAGTGGCGCACCTGTTTTGCCTACTAATGGCGCACTACAGGTGCGCCACTAGCATCACGCCATTAGATTTTTTTTACTAATGGCGCACCAGGTAGTGCGCCATTAGTATACCATACGGTGCGCCATTAGTATGCCTCCCAGGGGGCCATATTTAACCATGTGCTCTGGCTTACTAATGGCGCACTGGTTGGTGATGCGCCACTAGTGTGCATTTTGCAGCGCGCCACTAAAGTGCTGGGTGGTGCGCCACTAGTATGGAGTTATCGAATACAATAGAAGATTAGTCTCCGAATACAATTCATCATATTAGTCTCCGAATTCAAAAGACCAAACAAAGTTAGAAAATTACAAGTCTCGAAACCGCGAGTAGCGAATTTGTCTTCACATTACAAGTCGATATCGATCATCTAAACTACCATCACATAGAAGAGAGCTGCGGTCATCACGATTAGCATCATCGCGATGAAACTGGCCTTCATCCGGTTCCTCCTCCGCTCCCTCCTCTCTCCCACTAGATAGCGCGCGTATCTAGCTTCCGCCTCCGCCCTAGTGGTGTACCCTTTGTAACTGTTACCGCTGAAACGGTGAACCTGTCTTCGACACTCCTCCCAGTCGTCGTAGACTCCGGGAACCTTACCCTTGTACACGACATACGATGGCATCTCTATGCACTAGCCAAACAAAACGTTAGTAGCAATATAAGTATGCAACAAAAGGATCGGAAGAGAAAAGCAACACATTAATAGCACGATTCATGGTCCTACTAATAAATAGCATCGATTACATATAAGTTGAACGACTGTCCAAACCAAAGAGACATACAAGTTCATTAAAGTTTAATATTACAACATGAGCCAATCGACATTTCAGAACTACATAGCATCACTACTTTCGACTGGACTCAGGGACCGAAGCGTGGATGAAGCCGCCGTCTTTCGTGATGGTCATGAAATTGCGGGCGTTGTCAGCCTGCATTTGTAGCGTTGTTTCTATCTCACTGTTGGACGGTTGATGTCTGAGATAGAACTGCCCCGAGGTACGAAGGACATCTTGATGGATGATTTCCGCAAACTCCGACTGGATGCGAAAGAATTCTTGTCTGATGTCCGCGTCCTGGATTGCCGACAAGCGTGCGGGCCAATCTTTGATATTATTTGGTAGCAGAAGGTGATTATGGTCCCGTACGATCGCCCGCATGTGATGGAGGGCGTAGTAGGCATCCTTCTGACCGCCAGGCGGCTGCTTGACGCAGGGGAACGTCGTATTGTTGGTGAAGATGTGCTTGCCGTACCTACGAACTGGCCTGCTGAAGGTGCCTCCAGATCTGGCGTAGCCGGGGAGAACATCATCAAGAACTTTCTTGATATTTGTGTAGTCTTTCTTCGACTGACGGTCCGGGTCGAAATACGTGGCCATGGAATATTTCGGGCTTAAGAGGATGAGTGTGCAATGTGTGTCACTGCACAAAACACGGAATGTTAAAAAAAAGAACGATCAAAATCTAAGAAATCATATGTTACAGGGCGGTGAGGGGATGACTTACTCGGGAAATTAAGGCACGAGGAAGTTATCCTTATCTGGGTTTGCCAGAATGACGCCTTCGAGGTATGAACTCGCGACTTGCCGGTCCGCAGCGCTGCCCAAGATCTTGGCACGCATGTAGAAGGGGTCGACTATCACGATGTCCGGGGTCTTGTCTCTAATGATCCGCATCTCCATACTCAGCGAAAATAGCCGAACGAAGGTGTAGTGCAGCGGATGAAGGTTAAACATAGCGAAGATGTCATCAAACCGCAGGACGATCGTACCCCCGATGGCGCTATCCACAAAGCCCTTGCCCTCTGGCACCTTGGCCACGAAAACCGGGTATGCCACATCATTCTCAGAGAGACGCCGCTTCTCCAAAGAAAGAACACTGTCATGCAGACTCCGCATAGCACCGGTTGCAGCATTGAGCAGATTAGTCGGTAGCATCAGCCTACCCGCCACATGCACCCTCCTCGAGATATCCTTAGGTGAAGGTGGCCCGTCCTGAGCACGGATCGTACTCGGTGCCGGCTGGCTCGCACCGCCCTTGTTATTCTTTCGTTTCCGTCCCTTCTTCCTCATCTGCTGTAATGGGATCGAGTTCTGCTCAGAGACCGCCTTCTTGAGTGTGTTGGGGCTGATAATATTCCGCACCTCGGCTATCTGAGGCTCGGTGAAGGCGGTAGCTGGAGGCGTCTCCTGAGAACTGAACGCCAGACGACGCCTGTTGCACTTGGGTTTCTCCGCGGTACCAGCTGGATCGCGGTCGTCTTTTTCAGGGTTGGGTTCTTGAGAAGGAGGCCCGAAGAATTCGTCACCGTACCCATGTTCGGCAAAGTACTTGTCGACGTTGGTAAATGTACCTTCGTCGTTGTCGTCGTCATCCGGATCCTGTGCCATATGCATGTCCGGATCCTGTGCCATAGGGATGTCCGGCATGTCCGGTAGCGTTGCGGCGGTCTTGCCATGGCTTGGCGCCGGCACGACTGGCGGTGTTGTCTGTGGGGTGGTGTCCCCCGCCCCCAAACGAATCTGGCTCTTCGGCCAAAGCAGGGGCCAGCTTACGCAGGCACTGAGGGTCATCACATCATCTTCGTCGGCCCCAGTGGGTCGAATCGGAGGTAACAACTCGTCGCAGCCTGGCAGCACCTGAACCAGTTCAACCCTATACACGGTGGGTGGCATCAGATTACCGTGGAACACGGGGTTGCCCGGTTGAACGATTCTGCCCTTGGCGACATCGATCAACTCGCCGCCCATGAAGTGTAGGAGAGTGCATGGAACGTCGGCGGTGCCCTACGAAAACATGTAGGGCGTCAGGGATGCCCAGTCAAAGGCAAGGAGATGAAGTCATTGGCCGAGAGGCTTAGTTACCGTGATGGCGTCGAGCTCAGCTAATGTCGAGGCACCGCCAACGGCGGGCGCGCAACTGACGGAGGGGCCGCTTGCTGCCGAGGTGCCGGCCGGCGTACACCCGGGTGCATTAAGCTCCAATGCCCGTGCCGGCGCCGGAGACACCAATACCGCCTCCGCCGGAGACACCAATGGCGCCGCCTGCGCGTTGTGCGAGTTGCTGGCCGTGAAGCTGGGAACCGGAGGCGGCCCCTGTTGGCCGCCCGCAATCCACGTCTGCAGCCCCTGAATCAAGTTAGGCACAATGGCGGTGAGCGTCGTTCCCAGTTGTTGTTGCACTTGCTCTTGGACAATCTCCGGAATCCACGCCACTTGTGCCTTGAGTTCTTGAACCTCGCGCGACTGGCTTTCCGAGCTGGTCTTTTTCTCCTTTCGCCCACCAGCGTTATAGTATGACGACCATTTTGTGGACAAGCCTTTGCCGGCCACACGACCAGCTGACGACGGCTTACTGAGCTTATCCTTGTTTTTCATTATGTTCAACGCCCTATTTAGAGTGTTGTCCCAAGGGAAGCTCTAAGACGACCCCGCGCTACAGCTTTCAGTCTCCTGCGAAAGGAATGTGAACCATTTAGAAATTTGGCTTCATTAATTACAATGCAACCATATGGAGCTAATTACGCGGGGGTGTATTCCTTACCAGAACATGCTCAAGCGCCTTGGTCTTCGGATCCGTGGTAAGCTCCTTTGTTACCGGGTCCTCCTTGTACCGGGCCCTGACATAGTTCCTGGTCTGCTTCTCACGGTATTTCTCGAAGCGAGGCGGTAGGCCTTGCTCGGCACGCTCCGCGTCCTCCTTGTCCCATATAGGTTCCGTCACTCTGTAACCGCCGAGACCGAGTTTGTGGACCCCTAAGTTCAAGTCCCGCATCTCTTTCCCCCACTGACTTGATTCCTCGGATGCGCCGCTCTCGCACTTGATCTTGAACTCCTTGTAGTCATCTTCGCCGATCGAAGGATTTTTTGCCTTGATCTTCTCATAACTATCACCTTTGTTAATCATTCTCTTCACCGCGCTTCTCCAAGTAGACAGGGCCGTGCTCATCTTCGTGAGGGCGGCACTGTTCACTTTATTCCCTGAGAGGCGTGTGTTTGCAAAGTCAGCGGGGAACTTGTATCGTTCGTGCAGCTTCGTGAAGAGGAGGTTGTGCAAATTCCCTCGGTCCTTATGCCTTAGGTTCTCGGTGTTGATCGAGACGGTGCTCCGGAGAATGCACCCGAGCTGAACCGAGTACCCCTTGACTAATTCTTTGGGCGTCGTTGGATCCCCGTCGCAGTTCACTTCAGTAAATTCCTCCTTGACGGTGCCGAGCATGTTCGGGTGCCGGTCCTTCCGTTGCCTCTTCGGTTGGCTGCCATCTGTGCGTGCTCGTCCCGATAAATGATGCAATTGTTCATGCACACATGGTATTTCACGTGCGGTAAATCCAGAGGACACACGATTTTCTTCGCCTCCTCGAAACTGGTCGGGCACTTGTTCCCCTTGGGAAGACGTTCGTGCCAGAATGACATGTTCTCGTCGAAGCATGCGTCGGTCATTTTGTGTTTTACCTTCATCTCCAGAGCCATGAAGGCGGGTATCCTCGGGCCTGCATCCTTCATACAATGGAGTAACCGCGTCTATCTCCAGTTGATCCAGCTTGGCTTTCTCTCGGGCGGCAGCTCTTGCGTTATCTGTCTGCTTGAGAAGCAGCTCTTGAATATGAGGGTCCTGCACCCAGCCCATCGACGGTCCATCGTCGTCTGCTCCGGCATCTTCATCTTCATGATCATGCCCTTCGTCTGCTCCGGCATCTTCCTCATCATCATGTCCGGCATCTTCTACATGATGACTGTGTACTGCATCTACTTCGTGATCATGTCCTGGAGATTCTTCGTCTTCTCGCCCGCCCTCGCCGCGGTTGTCTTGCTGCCCTTCCTCATTTCTTGACCGGCCCGCATGGACGACTTCATAATCATCTTCATCACCTTGCCACCGATAGCCATCCATGAAACCACGCAAGAGCAGGTGGTCCCGCACCTGTACGGAATCCGGGTCCATAAGGCTCCTCAGCTTGCATCTTCGACACGGACATCTTATCTCCGTCTCGTTCTTTTGAAGCATCTCGGCCTTCGCGGAGCTCAAAAACCTATTCACGATGCCTTCGGTCATCGTGCGGACCATGGTCGCCTGCGGGGTAGAGCAAAACGATATTTTAGAACCAAGAAAAAATTTGGCATGACTTTGCCTAAAAATAGGACCAAAAAGAATGCATAGTGCCAAAATTCTCGCCGAAACGGAAATGAATCAACATTCCGCCAAAATATTGGCAACTATCACATTTCAAATACCGGTACCTGCAAACACAAACATATATGCAACACCACAAACATACATAGATCTAGCTAGGCCATAAAAAGTGCATGTGCACGTTGTTGGAGGGAGAAAAAAGTAGATCTACAACATAAAGAAAGCTTTCCCCTTACTTACCTATCAAAAAAAGGTAATTTAACCACTTAATTTGGATGAATCTATGGTGCAAATGAGGTGAGGAGGAGGAGGCAGCCGAGACAAGCTTGGAGGAGGAGGTGGAGAGAATGAAGTGGGGAAAGTGAGTGTGTAGGTGGCTGTCCAAAATATCTAGCTGGTCCCAGGTTACTAATGGCGCACCACCCACAAATGTGCCATTAGTAACCCTGGTTACTAATGGCGCACCAGCTGGCGGTGCGCCATTAGTAGTTTTGCAAACAAAAAACAAAAAATGATAGTAGTGGCGCACGGGGTGACTGGTGCGCCATTACTAGTTAAAACTAGTAATGGCGCACTGTGCCCCGGTGCGCCATTAGTATTTTTGGAAAAAAGAAAAAAATTGTTAGTAGTGGCGCACCATGGTTGTGGTGCGCCGTTAGTGTCTATCACACTAATGGCGCACCAACACACGGTGCACCACTGCTATATAGTAGTGGCGCACCGCATGTCTGGTGCGCCATTAGTGTCCATATTATCTACAGCCCTTTTCTTAGTAGTGTCAAGAAAGCATCCAGGAGAGCACGAGGTAGGGGGGCGCGCCTACCCCCCTGGGTGCGCCCTCCACCCTCATGGGGCCCACGTTGCTCCACCGACGTACTTCTTCCTCCTATATATACCTACGTACCCCCAAACCAACAGAAGCATCCACGAAAACCTAATTCCACCGCCGCAACCTTCTGTACCCGTGAGATCCCATCTTGGGGCCTTTTCCGGCGTCCTGCCGGAGGGGGCATTGATCACGGAGGGCTTCTACATCAACACCATAGCCTCTCCGATGATGTGTGAGTAGTTTACCTCAGACCTTCGGGTCCATAGTTATTAGCTAGATGGCTTCTTCTCTCTCTTTGGATCTCAATACAAAGTTCTCCACGATTCTCGTGGAGATCTATTCGATGTAATCTTCTTTTGCGGTGTGTTTGTTGAGACCGATGAATTGTGGGTTTATGATCAAGTTTATCTATGAACAATATTTGGATCTTCTCTGAATTCTTTTATGTATGATTGGTTATCTTTGCAAGTCTCTTCGAATTATCAGTTTGGTTTGGCCTACTAGATTGATCTTTCTTGCAATGGGAGAAGTGCTTAGCTTTGGGTTCAATCTTGCGGTGTCCTTTCCCAGTGACAGCAGGGGCAGCAAGGCACGTATTGTATTGTTGCCATCGAGGATAACAAGATGGGGTTTATATCATATTGCATGAGTTTATCCCTCTACATCATGTCATCTTACTTAAAGCGTTACTCTGTTCTTTTGAACTTAATACTCTAGATGCATGCTGGATAGCGGTCGATGTGTGGAGTAATAGTAGTAGATGCAGGCAGGAGTCGGTCTACTTGTCGCGGACGTGATGCCTATATACATGATCATACCTAGATATTCTCATAACTATGCTCAATTCTATCAATTGCTCAACAGTAATTTGTTCACCCACCGTAATACTTATGCTCTTGAGAGAAGCCACTAGTGAAACCTATGGCCCCCAGGTCTATTTTCCATCATATTAATCTTCAAACACTTAGCTATTTTTATTGCCTTTTATTTTACTTTGCATCTTTATTATAAAAATATCAAAAATATTATCTTATCATATCAACCAGATCTCACTTTCGTAAGTGACCGTGAAGGGATTGACAACCCCTTTATTGCGTTGGTTGCGAGGTTTTTATTTGTTTGTGTAGGTGCGAGGGACTTGAGCGTGGCCTCCTACCTTGGTTCTCAAAAACTGAGGGAAATACTTACGCTATTTTAGTGCATCACCCTCTCCTCTTCAAGGGAAACCAACGCAGTGCTCAAGATGTAGCAGGCCCATCTTGGCCCATTAAAACCCCCCGGTACTCCGGTATATGTCCGAAACTCCCCGAAACCATTCCGGTGTCTGAACATAGTCGTCCAATATATTGGTCTGTATGTCTTGATCATTTCGAGACTCCTCGTCATGTCCGTGATCATATCCGGGACTCCGAACTACCTTCGGTACATCAAAACACAAAACTCATAATATCGATCGTCATCTAACTTTAAGCGTGCGGACCCTACGGGTTCGAGGACTATGTAGACATGACCGAGACATGTCTCCGGTCAATAACCAATAGCGGAACCTGGATGCTCATATTGGCTCCTACATGTTCTACGAAGATCTTTATCGGTCAAACCGCATAACAACATACGTTGTTCCCTTTGTCATCGGTATGTTACTTGCCCGAGATTTGATCGTCGGTATCTCAATACCTAGTTCAATCTCGTTACCGGCAAGTCTCTTTACTCGTTCCGTAATACATCATCCCGCAACTAACTCATTAGTTACAATGCTTGCAAGGCTTATAGTGATGTGCATTACCGAGAGGGCCCAGAGATACCTCTCCGACAATTGGAGTGAAAAATCCTAATCTCGAAATACGCCAACCCAACAAGTAGCTTCGGAGACACCTGTAGAGTACCTTTATAATCACCCAGTTACGTTGTGACGTTTGGTAGCACACAAAGTGTTCCTCTGGTAAACGGGAGTTGCATAATCTCATAGTCATTGGAACATGTATAAGTCATGAAGAAAGCAATAGCAACATACTAAACGATCAAGTGCTAAGCTAAAGGAATGGGTCAAGTCAATCACATCATTCTCCTAATGATGTGATCCCGTTAATCAAATGACAACTCATGTCTATGGTTAGGAAACTTAACCATCTTTGATTAACGAGCTAGTCAAGTAGAGGCATACTAGTGACACTATGTTTGTCTATGTATTCACACATGTATTATGTTTCCGGTTAATACAATTCTAGCATGAATAATAAACATTTATCATGAAATAAGGAAATAAATAATAACTTTATTATTGCCTCTAGGGCATATTTCCTTCACTTTCCACTTGTAGCAAATTCCTTTCATTCTGGCTTGTTGAATGACAGCAGGTGTGTTGTTAGGAGGGTTCTTTCCTGGGTCAAACTGAACCTGCCTCCTAACAGGCCGATTAATATAGGCCACTGGTGTTTTCTTGCTAGGCTGGGCTTGTTCCATCCTTCTGGCCAACCAAATAGCTTTTTGTAAGTCAGCTAGTTCATGACATTGAACATAATGTTGGATAGTATCACTCAGACCAGCAATGAAACTTGCTTTGTAGTAATCAGCACGTAATGCAGCGTTGTCCCTTCCGAGCAAGTTCATGGACTGTTCAAATTTGAGCACATAGTCATTAACAAAACCAGTCTGGTTGAGGGCATGAAAAGTTCTGACATTGTCACACACTGAGGTTTCTGAAAACCTGTCCCCAATAAGCCTACAAAACCTGTACCAAGGTAATGTATTGGCTATAATTCCAGTTCCTCTCCACCACTCCATTGCTGGTCCCTTTAAGTAAGTTGCATCAATTTCGGTTTTCTGCTCCAGTAGTGTCCTAGCAGCTTCAAAGTACATTTCAATGGTTTGTATCCATGAGTCAGTTCCACTGCCATCAACCTCTGGTATGCTATACTTAGCAGGTTTCACCAGAGTTATAAGTCTTCTGTTGTCTTGGACTTGGTCTCTCTGTACAGTGCCCCCTCTGCCCGCTGGCTGCTGAGCCTACTCCTCACCTTGCTCCTGTTCTATCTGAATGATTTGTTGCATGTTTCCTCCTTGAGGAATTGCAGTAGTTGCTCTTGCATCAGGTGGAGGAAGTTTGTTTTCAGCAAAGTGGGGGTGCCTGTAAGGGATTTTGTTGCTGCCATCCAAATTGAGTTCCTTTCCAGTTTGCTTGTCCACCAAGGTTACAGAGCCTGCAGTAGGAGGGGTTTGGAGGCCATCGACTGGCCTATGCACTGGGCCTTGCGATGTATGATTTTGGTCACTGCCCTGAGGTACTTCTTGGGGATTGGGTGGGATTTCTCTTGGCTTGGGAAACCAGAGATGAATTTGTTAAGTGTGCCCTGTAGTTCCCCTAAAGTTTTCTACATGGACTGGAAATTGTCTTGCACGTGGTCCCTGAAATCCTCAAAGTCATGTCTGTCTTGCTTTCGATTTTTCTGCAGTGTTTGGACATCAAGCTGTAAGGACTGCAGCTCCAGGTTGTTGGTTGAGGACGATTCCGAAGGGCCAATCATCTTGAAGGAGTAATGCAGAGAGGGTTTTTAAAACTGGCAAGGAGCCAAGTAACCTCACTGCAGAAGATCGTCAGGCGAAGGGAGGAATTTTACCACAACACTTGCTGCAACCCGACCTTGGCCGTAGATCCTGCCGCCGCCTGCACCGCCGCCGTCGCCGCGCCGCCGGAAGTACACCGGATCTGGGTGGGAGGTGGGATTTTACTGTTGGAACGGTGTGTTCCAACAACCACACCCCAGCACCAAACCTGTACCGAGCTATTCGCCGCTGCCAACGCCACCGTAAGTGACACCGCCACCAAGATTGTCCGGTGAGAGTGGAGGATTTTACGGCTCCTCCAACTCCACTTCGGCACCATGTCTTGCGCCGCCGAGGAGATTGTAACATCCCAAATTTGGAATGTTATACATTAGATCATCATTGCATATCATATTTTTATTGCATTTTGGTTTGATCCTAGAAATTCTACGCAACTCAAGGACCCACAGAGAGAGTTGGGGATTTCGTTATTTTCATATTCGAGTTTTTCTCGAATTTTGAAAAAAAGATCGTTTGATTTTAAGTATTTTCTCTTCGAATATTTCTTTTATTAAAATAAAAGAGAGAGGATAAAATGACTTCCCCAAAAATAAAGAAATATTGGAGATTTAATATTAAAATCAAATAAGATTTTTATTCGGAGTTTTATCGCTATTTTATTTGAATTAGGAAAAAAATGCGTTTTTCAAAATTGCATATTAGGCCCAAATAAATGTTCACCTTGTCCGGCACATGTTTAGAGGACAGGGAAAATTTATTTCGGGATATTTGGAGTCCGTTTAGTATTTCTTTTATTCGTTTTTCCAAGCAGGATTATTTATTTATTTATTTTAAAAAAGGGGGAACCGACCTACAGGCCGTATCCGGCCCCGACTCCTCCTAGGCCCCCCTTTTATAAGCCGCAGCCCCCCAGCCCTGCAGCCCACCGCCGCCTCCAGCCCACCCCGCGCCAAACCCTAGCCGCCGCCGCCCACCGCCACCGCCTGCCGCCGCGCCGCCAGATCTAGTCGCCGTTGACCGTCGTTTGACTGGTCGGTTTTCTTCGGTAAAACCCGGTTTTTTTATTTCGTTAGATCGGTTTACTTTTTTGGTTTAGTTATTTAGCGAACGTCCATTCGTACGTTCGTTTTAACGAACGGTTTTCACTGTTTAGCCGCAGACAACGAACGTTCGTTCGTTAGCCTGTTCGTCAGTTTTTCTTTTTCTCGGATTTTCCGCGATTATTTTCGATCGCGATTTCTGATCCGATTTTCGTTCTAGTATAACTTTTCGCTCGTTTATCGGAATCAGACGATTCGAGCGCCTAGAGTTTCATCTCGAAACACTCTTTCTATTTAACCAACTTAAATAAGATTTTACTACTGTAAAATTTGACTTAGTCCAGATTAGTAAACGAAGCTTGTTTCCTTCGCCGTTTGAGTTTTGTTGCTTCGTTTGATTTGATTTTTTTTGCAAACCGGAGTTCTTAAGTTGAACTTTCTGGTTTGATATCTTATTTGAGTTTTACCCGTGCCCTTGCTTGATTGCTTATTTTATGCTTGTTTGTTTGCGATAGAGTACCCGGAGTGCGAAGCGTGCTACTACGAGTCTCTAGGTTTCGCGGATCATCAGCAAGGCAAGTAACACTTTGATCATACCTCTTTACTACCCAGTTTTATTGCATTAGATCAATCCCCAAACACTTGCATCGTTAGGATCTAATTTAATTTGTGGGTTTGGGAAGTAGATGAGGTAGTACATATTAACCTGTTATTATCAAACCTATGGGAGTTACTTCTACGTTGCTTATACTGCTATGTTATGCTCGTAGACGTGGATTGGGTTTGAGTGTACTCATGACAGATGTGAGCATTCTTAATTAATGGTTAACTTAAGGTGGCAACTTTAATACACATCTGGGTGGATTGAGGCACCTGGGGAATCCAGTGATTGCCTGTATTTTTGGAAATCCCGGGGTATCGTGTGATTCTCCTATGGACTGCCACCCAGGCTCAAAGGGATCATGAGATTATTCATGCTAGAAACTTTTGTGTGCAGCCACAAGCCATTATGGGCTCTGGCATAGTTAAGTATTTTGTGTGACCTTTTTCAGTGGTAGACTAGCAGATGTAGGGGATGTAGGTGGTACGGTCTACCCATCGAAAGAGTTAATGCTTCTGAAAGACTGTGTCTCGGTCATCCGTTTCTCAAACACCATGTAGTGTGAGAAATCCAACGGAGGAGATCGAGTCTTGTGGGGAAAAGTGCGCAAATCTCTGCAGAGTGTACAAACTAATCATGGTTAGCCATGTCCCCGGTTATGGACATCTTGAGTATCTGGTTCTTGGATTATCATGTGGATCTCATCACTCTTAATTATAAATAATGATTGGGTTATTTAATTACTTTTTAATTGGGATTGAGATGGGGTTTACCATTCTCGATGTTTAACAACCACCATGATAGTTAAATAAAATATATTCCTTTTGTTGTAGGAAAAAATTGGCTTTTCGCAAAACATATTAACCATACAGCCTCCACCAGCCATATATGCATGTAGTGATAGCTTTATTATGTTTACTACTCTCTTGTGTTACATTGCCATCATATTCCATGTGCTGACCCGTTTTCGGGCTGCAACGTATCATGTTACAGACTTTTCAGATGACGAGTAAGGAGCCTTAGGTCGTGGTCTTTCACTCAGTGATGCCGTTGGAGTTGATGGACTCACTTTATCTTCCAAGCTTTCCGCTGTTATCGTTTTAGATGGCCTTAAGCCATATTATTTTGTGATAAGTTCTCTTTTGAGACATTCGATGTAACAAGTGTTTGATTGCTACTCTGTTATAAATCCTTCAAGTACTGTGCGTGTCAGCATTACCGATCCAGGGATGACACTGATGCACAGAGATCAGACTGTTTGAGGTCTGGTCGCTACAAGATGGTATCAGAGCACATGCTGACTGTAGGACACGACCACTAAGCTAAAGCCCTAGATCACTACTCTCTTCTCATTTCTGACTCCTCTTCATTTTCTACTCTTTAGGATGGCGGACGCAAGGATCAAGTTCACGCAACCGGATGAAGACACCCCTTTTGGACGCCACTTGAAGGAAGTTACTAGGTACCTGAACATGGGAATACCAAGCTTCACAGGGACTTACAATGCCACTTTACCAGAAGAGGAGTGCTGGATGATTCAAGTTCATGTTCCAGGAAGGACATTCACGCCAGTCACTGAGCCCATAGAGTTTTCCTTTGATGCACCAACCTGGAGTCTAGAAAGAGTATGGCAGCTCACATTACCATGGGACGCATTGGAGAAGTTTACCACAATGATCTCAAGGATACAATCTACCAGATTTGTGGGCGCCGAGATGAGCAATGGGAGATGAGCAGCACCAGGAAGGATAGATCGATTGCAGCTTTCATCCAAGAGTTAAACTAGCACATTCGACACCAGGAGAACCAGATGTGCGCAGGCATGACAGATTTGAAGAAGGCGATGACAAGGATCGCGGAACTGGAGGAAGAACTCAAGGCTACTCGCGAGGATTATATGGAGGAAATCATCGTACTAGTGGAAAAGAATGACGACCTGACAAGGAAGCTAGGAGTTTTCATGGAAGACCCTGCGCCAGGAGGAGGAGATGACGGTTCCACTTGCCCGGAGAACTACATCATCATCGACGACACCGACTCGGATCCCGATGATAGCGATGATGACTATGTTGATGAAGCTGGAGCAGATATCCTGGAGTCTTCGACCGATCAATTTTTCTAGTCGACCACCATATCAGTAGTAGTATTCCACCATGTATATAGTATAGTCCGAGCACTTTTGTAACGATAGTTCTAAACCGATTGTATGCCCTTGTTTGATTGATTGAGTGATATGTTTGTGTTTGTCTCATGTGCATATGGGTAGTGTTTTCCCCCTAGACCTCATTCTACTCTGTTTTCTCATCTTTTCTAAACCCAGCAGATGCCTCCGAGACGCGACAATGGATTTGCTTTCCCACCGGAGCTCACTCAATTGATCCAGCAGCAGAATGCATTGATGCAGATACTATTCCAGAATCAGAATCAGGGGAACAACAACAACAACAACAACAACAACAACAACCCACCACCAGTTGATCACTTAGCCCGTTTTCTTAGGCTGAATCCGCCGGTGTTCTCCAGTAGCACCGAGCCGATTGTTGCAGATGATTGGATCCACAAGATTGAAAGGGAGTTGACTACTGCAGGATGCACAGATGCGGAGAGAGTGCATTTTGCCGCACATCAGCTTGGTGGACCCGCAGCATCATGGTGGGAGAATTTCATAGTCACTTACCCCATTGACACGGTGACATGGGATCAGTTTCAGCAGGCTTTTCGCACTGCCCATATATCAACAGGAGCTATGGCCATGAAGAAGCGTGAGTTTCGCAACTTACGCCAAGGAGGGCGCACCGTTGGCCAGTATGTGGATGACTTTAGTAAGCTAGCACGTTATGCCCCAGATGACGTCACTACGGATGCAACTAAGTAGGAGAAGTTCCTGGAAGGACTGAATGATGAGCTGAGCATGCAGTTGATGGTGGAAAATTTCAATAACTACTAGGAGTTGGTAGATAGAGCTCTCATGCTTGAAGGGAAGCAGCAGCAGATTGACAGCCGCAAGAGAAAGTATGGACAAGGGAAGTACAATTCTGGAGCACAACAGAGACCTCGTTTCACCCCGAACTCGGGAGGACTTGTCCATAACCATGGAGGCCACACTCACAATGGAGGAAGTTCGCACCACCATAATGGATCCAAGAACAGGAATGGTAATGGAGGAAGCAGCGGACAGAACCGTTCCAACCCGGCAACGCCCGCCAAGAAAGACCTAAGCCACGTTACTTGCTACAAGTGCCAGAAGACTGGACATTACGCCAATGAATGTCCTGAAGCTAAGAATGGAAACGGCAATGAAAGCTCTGGGAAGAAGCCCAACCCTTTCACCAGGGGACAAGTGAACCACGTTAACGTGGAGGAGGTTGAAGCCCAACCCGATGCAGTAATAGGCACAGGGCCAATATAAGAGACCGTACATAATGCCCGCAAAGGATTTGGAGAAAATTAAGAAGCAGATTAAGGAGTTACTGGATAAAGGTTATATTCGCCCAAGTTCGTCACCTGGGATCCCCAGTACTTCTAGTGGAGAAGAAGGATGGATCGTTAAGGATGGTTGTTGATTATCGAGGATTGAATGAGGTGACGATCAAGAACAAGTACCCACTACCGATGATCAATGATTTGTTTGATCAGCTGCAAGGAGCTAAAGTGTTTTCTAAGATCGATCTGCGATCAGGGTACCACCAGCTGAAGATTCGAGAGCAGGATATACCTAAGACAGCTTTTACCATGAGGTACGGGCTATACGAGTATACCGTTATGTCATTTGGCCTAACTAATGCACCTGCCTAATTTATGAACATGATGAACAAAGTGTTTATGGAGTTTTTGGATAAGTTCGTCGTGGTGTTCATTGATGATATTTTGGTCTACTCGAAGAACGAAGAGGAACATAAAGAGCATTTGCGTTTAGTACTTGGGAAGCTCAGAGAATGTCAGCTATACGCCAAGTTCAGCAAGTGTGAGTTTTGGCTGAAGGAAGTCGGATTCCTTGGACATGTTATATCTGGAGAAGGAATAGCGGTAGACCACAGCAAAGTTGTCACAGTGACAAATTGGGAGTCACCCACGTCAGTTGGAGAGATCCGGAGTTTTCTTGGACTCGCAGGATACTACCGGAGGTTCATTGAGAATTTCTCAAAGATTGCAAAGCCTATGACGGAGTTGTTAAAGAAGGACACCAAGTTCAAATGGACTGAGGAATGTGAGGCCAGTTTTCAGGAGTTGAAGAAACGTTTGGTTACATCACCAGTGTTGATTCTGCCAGATCAACGCAAGGATTACGAAGTGTATTGCGACGATTCTCGTCGAGGACTTGGAGCCGTACTTATGCAGGAGGGGAGAGTTGTTTCATATGCCTCACGACAGCTTAAACCCCATGAGTTAAATTATGTTACGCATGATTTGGAGTTAGCAGCCGTAGTGCATGCGTTGAAGATTTGGAGACATTTTCTCATCGGAAACCATTGTGAGGTATACACGGATCATAAGAGTTTGAAGTATATCTTCACGCAGAAGGAGTTGATCTCAGACAAAGGAGATGGTTAGAGCTCATTAAGGATTACGATACGAGATTGCATTATCATCCCGGAAAGGCTAACGTAGTAGCCGATGCGTTGAGCCGCAAAAGTCATGTCAATACACTCATGACCGGAGAGTTACCCAAGGAGTTAGTAGAAGACCTTCGTGAGCTATGTTTGGAAATAGTTCCGAGAGGTTATGTAGCAGCATTGGAGATTCAATCTACCTTGATGGATAAGATCAGAGAAGCTCAGAAGACGGACAAGGAGATAGCCAAAATAAAGGAAAGAATGAGTAAAGGAAAGGCTAAAGGATTTCGTGAGGATGAGCACGATACCTTATGGTTTGAGGACCGCGTATATGTGCCAAATGATCAGGAGATCAGGAAGTTGATTCTGCAAGAGGCCCATGATTCACCATATTTGATTCACCCAGGAAATACCAAGATGTATCTGGATTTGAAGGATAGTTTCTGGTGGACTGGAATGAAGAAGGATATTGCAGAGTATGTAGCAGTTTGTGATGTATGTCAGAGAGTGAAGGCAGAGCATCATAAGCCAGCAGGATTGCTACAATCATTGCCGATACCCGAATGGAAGTGGGACAAACTAGGCATGGACTTTATCACGGGATTACCCAGGACTCGTTCAGGCTATGACTCGATATGGGTTGTAGTCAATCGTTTGACGAAAGTAGCTCATTTCATCCCAGTAAAGACCACTTACACCAGTGCTAAGTTGGCAAAGATATACATGACCAGGATCGTATGTCTGCATGGAGTTCCAAGGACCATTGTATCAGATAGAGGAACCCAGTTCACCTCAAAGTTTTGGAATCAGTTGCATGAAACTTTGGGAACCAGGCTTGAGTTCAGTACAACTTTTCACCCGCAGACGGATGGACAGACTGAAAGAGTCAATCAGATTCTGGAGGACATGTTGAGAGCTTGTGCGCTAGACTATGGATCTAGTTGGGACGATAATTTGCCGTATGAAGAGTTCTCTTACAACAACAACTATCAAGCCAGTTTGAAGATGGCCCCTTTCGAAGCACTGTACGGAAGGAGGTGCAGAACACCGTTGTTGTGGGACGAAGTTGGAGACCGATAGTTGTTTGGACCAGATTTGATTAAAGAGTCTGAAGAGAAGGTTAAGCTAATTCGCGATATACTCAAGGTAGCCCAGTCCAGGCAGAAGAGTTATGCGGATTCTAAACGCAAGGAGACAGTTTACAAAGTCGGAGACAGAGTGTATCTTTGTGTATCCCCACTTCGAGGAGTGAAGCGTTTTGGAGTTAAGGGGAAGTTAGCACCACGTTTTGTGGGACCATACAAAGTTTTGGATTGTATGGGAGAAGTTGCTTACAAGTTGTAATTACCCGAAGGATTGTCAGGAGTTCACGATGTGTTCCACGTTTCTCAGTTGAAGAAGTGCAACGCAGAGATGGCTGATATTCCTCTGAAAGATACAGTACCACTGGAAGCGATACAGTTGGATAGTGACTTGACATATGAGGAGAAACCAGTCAAGATACTCGAGTTTGCCAGCCAAGTTACACGCAGCAAAGTAATCAAGTTCTGCAAAATTCAGTGGAGTCACCATACCGAGGATGAAGCCACCTGGGAACGAGAGGAAGACCTACGGAAGGATCACTCTCACCTATTTTCTAGGGGTAGGTTTGTAACATCCCAAATTTTCAATTTGGAATGTTATATATTAGATCATCATTGCATATCATATTTTTATTGCATTTTGGTTTGATCCTAGAAATTCTACGCAACTCAAGGACCCACAGAGAGAGTTGGGGATTTCGTTATTTTCATATTCGAGTTTTTCTCGAATTTTGAAAAAAAGATCGTTTGATTTTAAGTATTTTCTCTTCGAATATTTCTTTTATTAAAATAAAAGAGAGAGGATAAAATGACTTCCTCAAAAATAAAGAAATATTGGAGATTTAATATTAAAATCAAATAAGATTTTTATTCGGAGTTTTATCGCTATTTTATTTGAATTAGGAAAAATGCGTTTTTCAAAATTGCATATTAGGCCCAAATAAATGTTCACCTTGTCCGGCATATTTTTAGAGGACGGGGAAAATTTATTTCGGGATTTTTGGAGTCCGTTTAGTATTTCTTTTATTCGTTTTTCCAAGCGGGATTATTTAAAAAAAAAGGGGAACCGACCTACGGGCCGTATCCGGCCCGGACTCCTCCCAGCCCCCCCTTTATAAGCCGCAGCCCCCAGCCCCGCAACCCACCACCGCCTCCAGCCCACCCCGCGCCAAACCCTAGCCGCCGCCGCCTGTAGCCGCCGCCGCCGCCCACCGTCGCCGGACCTGCCGCCGCCGCGCCGCCGGAACTAGTCGCCGTTGACCGTCGTTTGACCGGTCGGTTTTCTTCGGTAAAACCCGGGTTTTTTTTATTTCGTTAGATCGGTTTTATTTTTTTCGGTTTAGTTATTTAGCGAACGTTCGTTCGTACGTTCGTTTTAACGAACGATTTTCACCGTTTAGCCGCAGACAGCGAACGTTCGTTCGTTAGCCTGTTCGTCAGTTTTTCTTTTTCTCGGATTTTCCGCGATTATTTTCGATCGCGATTTCTGATCCGATTTTCGTTCTAGTATAACTTTTCGCTCATTTATCGGAATCAGGCGATTCAAGCGCCTGGAGTTTCGTCTCGAAACCCTATTTCTGTTTAACCAACTTAAACAAGATTTTGCTACTGTAAAATTTGACTTTAGTCCAGATTAGTAAATGAAGCTTGTTTCCCTCGCCGTTTGAGTTTTGTTGCTTCGTTTGATTTGATTTTTTTTGCAAACTGGAGTTCTTAAGTTGAACTTTCTGGTTAGATCTCTTATTTGAGTTTTACACGTCCCCTTGCTTGATTGCTTATTGTATGCTTGTTTATTTGCGATAGAGTACCCGGAGTGCAAAGCGTGCTACTACGAGTCTCTAGGTTTCGCGGATCATCAGCAAGGCAAGTAACACTTTGATCATACCTCTTTACTACCCAGTTTTATTGCATTAGATCAATCCCCAAACACTTGCATGGTTAGGATCTAATTTAATTTGTGGGTTTGGGAAGTAGATGAGGTCGTACCTATTCACCTGTTTATTATCAAACCTATGGGAGTTACTTCTACGTTGCTTATACTGCTATGTTATGCTCGTAGATGTGGATTGGGTTTGAGTGTACTCATGACAGATGTGAGCATTCTTAATTAATGGTTAACTTAAGGTGGCAACTTTAATACACATCTGGCTGGATTGAGGCACCTGGGGAATCCAGTGATTGCCTGTATTTTTGGAAATCCCGGGGTACCGTGTGATTCTCCTATGGACTACCACCCAGGCTCAAAGGGATCATGAGATTATTCATGCTAGAAACTTCCGTGTGCAGCCACAAGCCATTATGGGCTCTGGCATAGTTGAGTATGTTGTGTGACCTTTTTCAGTGGTAGACTAGCAGATGTAGGGGATGTAGGTGGTACGGTCTACCCATCGAAAGAGTTAATGCTTCTGAAAGACTGTGTCTCGGTCATCCGTTTCTCAAATACCATGTAGTGCGAGAAATCCAACGGAGGAGATCGAGTCTTGTGGGGAAAAATGCGCAAATCTCTGCAGAGTGTACAAACTAATCATGGTTAGCCGTGTCCCCGGTTATGGACATCTTGAGTATCTGGTTCTTGGATTATCATGTGGATCTCATCACTCTTAATTATAAATAATGATTGGGTTATTTAATTACTTTTTAGTTGGGATTGAGATGGGGTTTACCATTCTCAATGTTTAACAACCACCATGATAGTTAAATAAAATATATTCCTTTTGTTGTAGGGAAAAATTGGCTTTTCGCAAAACATATTAACCATACAGCCTCCACCAGCCATATATGCATGTAGTGATAGCTTTATTATGTTTACTACTCTCTTGTGTTACATTGCCAGCATATTCCATGTGCTGACCCGTTTTCGGGCTGCAACGTATCATGTTGCAGACTTTTCAGACGACGAGTAAGGAGCCTTAGGTCGTGGTCTTTCACTCAGTGATGCCGTTGGAGTTGATGGACTCACTTTATCTTCCAAGCTTTCCGCTGTTATCGTTTTAGATGGCCTTAAGCCATATTATTTTGTGATAAGTTCTCTTTTGAGACATTCGATGTAACAAGTGTGTGATTGCTACTCTGTTATAAATCCTTCAAGTACTGTGCGTGTCAGCATTACCGATCCAGGGATGACACTGATGCACAGAGATCAGACTGTTTGAGGTCTGGTCACTACAGAGATGAACCTTGCTCTGATTACCACTTGTCAGACCTAGGTGGTCTGAAGAACAGGATTCAGAAAAGGGGAGCTGAACTAGTCGGTTTTACTCGAATTCAGAGGAATGATTATGCGAGTTCTAGCTCGTTACAGAGGTTCTAGCCGGCCAGGAACACTGGCGGTGGCAAGGGGGAAACCCTAACAACAACAAGATACCTACTCCCGATCCCATCTCCTGGCTTTATAGCCTTACAAAGTGGAGTAAAAATGAAGAGAAAAGCAAAACAGAAAGAGAGAGTCGCCGTGGTCTTTGCCGGAAAGTGAACAGCGACAGCCTGGACAATCACAGCCACACGATGAAGATCGGATGCTCGTAGGGTCATCATAACTGGTGAAGCGGTACGACGACACCCTGGCTATGCGATCGATGATGGGTGGCTCCTGACGCTTCCCGCATGTTAGCCAGAAGTTTGAATTAACTGAATCCCGATTGTAGCGTTCTGAACTTCAGACAGAGTGACCTGGGTCCTGACAAAGCACTCCAGCAAAGCACAAGCTTTCTAAGTGGTTGGTGCAAACAAGGGTTTCTAGGCTTGAGTGGAGGGTGCAATACTGGTTTCTCCACATTGATGCAGTTTTTTCATACTTATGCTAGCATAGCAATATTACCCACAACCATCACATTACTGCTCATGGACTTTGTTGACGTCCACAACGCTCATCAGCGGTACAAACAGAAATTCCTTGACGTTTTCTCTCTTATCGCCGTTACTGTTGCTGGGTAGGAGTACCTACCTGAGGGAATTTCCTAACGGACGCTCGTTGCGTAGTTGTCGAGCAACCTAGCGATCAAGATGGGTCGGCCCAATGTGCGTGCTACAGCATTCGGTTTTGGGAACCTTCTGGAGGGTTCCTGAAACGGTTCTGGGACCTTCTAGAAGGTTTTGAACCGGTTTTTCACTGGTTTTTTCTGTTTGCTTTTTTGTTTTTTGTTTTTTCTGTTTCTGTTTCTTTTTCTTTCTTCGTTTTCAATTCCTTTTTCTTCACTTTTTATTTTATTTTTGTTCTTAAGAATTTCAAATTCTTTTCTAAAATTCTAAAAATGTTTAGAAGTTCAAGAAATTTTCTTGTTATTATTTTTTGTTCAAAAATTCAATAAATGTTCTTCATTTTCTAAAAAATGTTCCATATTATTAAAAATGTTTGCTTTTCAAAAAAGTCTATAATTTCACAAAATGTTCATGTTTTCAAATTATTCTTGGGAGTTTCAAAAAATCTTCCCATTTCAAAATTTGTTCACCAATTACCAAAAATGTTCATGTTTTCAAATTTTGTTGCGAGTTTGCATAAATGTTTCCATTTAAAGAATTGTTTGCAAATTCCAAAAAAGTTCATGTTTCAATTTTTGTTCGGCAGTTTCAAAAAATGTACAAAAGTTTTAAAAACTGTTCATGTGTTCAAGTTTTGTTCGGGAGTTTCAAAAAATGTTCCCAGTTTTAAACAATGTTCGAGTATCCAAAAATTGTTTTCGAATTTAATGTTCGGCTTTTGAAAAAAACTTTCACGTTTTCTATTTTTGGGAGATTTTACAAAAATGTTTCCATTTCCAAAAATTGTTTACATTTTTCGAATTCTTGAGTTTTTTCAAATTTTATTCACAATTTCTAAAAGTGTTTGCTGTTTCATACAACCTTCATGTTTTTTCTCAAAAATAACGTTTTGCGTACAAAATTTTAAAAATGTTCGGATGTGCGCTCTGTTTTGTACTTAATATGTTGTGCTGCGTTACAAATCAGGTAGCTCTTTAGCTCAACTGGCTAGCTGTACTTCTTTGAAGCATCTGGTCTCAGATTCGAACCCTGCTTAGAGCATTTCTTCTTGCAAAGAGCGGCAGATAGGACCTCCCCCTACCTGAGGCCCCTCATTTGGTACGAGCGGATCGACAGGGTTTCTAGAGGATTAACCCCGCGGGGCCCAGAAACCTCGCTAATCCTCGTCGGCCCATTTGTTTCGCGGGGTCTGCACAGCCGAATCCCTTCGACCCCCTTCGTTCCCCTCCTATCCACGCGCCTGGCCAGCCTCGTGGGCACCATGCGGAACGGGACGCACCGAGACAGAGCGTCGCCCAGCCGCCGCCGTGCTCCTCCGCCGGTACTTCCCGAGG